>NC_053035.3:459827251-460130281 GCF_002575655.3 Aegilops tauschii subsp. strangulata
TATATTCCTGTACTACGTTCTCAAATGTGTTTACATGTCCTTTTTTCTTCTCTGTGTGTCCAGTAATACACTTGGTCGCACCAGGAGGTTTCCCCAGCGAAGAGTTGGGAGATCTCAGAGCTTGGTTACACAAAAGCACCACTGACAAATGGATGAACTTTACCATTCATTCCACTGATATGATGATGCACTTTTTTTTTTCTTTGATATTTTTCCTATGTGCCAAAAGAAATTCAACATCACGATTGGGATATTATTTTTGTCTTGTGTTTAACTGTACGTTGTGCTTGTCATTGCAATGTATGGTTTCAAGTTTGAATTGCATTGCGAAGTGTATGTTTGTTCTTCTTGCTGTCTACGGTGAACTCGATCCAGTCATAGGTGTACATATAGAAGCAGCTGAGACATATTATACGTGATGTATACCTTTTTTTTCACAATTTACAAGCATTGCAAAAAAACCTAGCCCTGTCTGGTGCGACTCGGCGGCGTCTACCCATCGAGTCTGCGGCACATGGGCTCGCAGCACATGCAAGAATGTTTGGAGATCATATCACACTTAGAGATGTGCCTAGCCGATTGCGGAATATTGCTTGTAATGAACATGTGACAATGGAAATGTAATGGGTGTCTTACCCCTAAAAACAAAATCGTAAATAAGTCAAAGTAGCTATTATAAATTAAGTAATTGACTGGCCAAAATCCATCTTGTGATCTTGTGGACAACTCCATTGTGGTCATATTTTCGTACCCACATTTACATAAATATGTTTGTATACCTTCTCTAGAGGGATAGTTTCATAGTTTTCAATAACTGAGAAAACGTGATCTATTATCTAGAGTTTAACCAATATAACGAGTGTATTCCACTTTTTAGTTCTTAGTTGGCCATCTGAAAGCTATTATCCCATTTCATGAGAATTCTACCAAATTACTCATTTAGTTGAAATATATCTACATTTTATCATATATAAATTCTGTACCCACTATGACAGCTCGAGATCGCATGTTGGCAGCCATGACATGCCACATCGAATAGGCCACGACTGCCCCCACAATACAGCAGAGTGGATGTTGTTGCCTCGACTAAAGCCGTACATAGTATACAGTAACAAATGCAATTAATCAAAATGTAGGTGCCATATCAAATTCTCACTCGTTCTCTCCCAAGAGAAGGTAATATAAGTCAGCCGAAGAAGCATCGATCCCATGCTATGCTCAATACTAGAGGATTTCCAACTATACTTTTTCAAAACCATTTTGTTGTTATCTACGTCTCCATGTACATAGCAAAAAAAAAAAAAAACAAAGGCATGCTAGGATTTAGAGGCATTAGGAGTGACACTTCCACGGAAATCTCAGACACTGTATGCTCCACGTGTCTACTATAATCTGAATTTACTATCCAGAACTTCTGTCCCTGTACGTGTGTGTCTATTATTATCCTGCTCGTGTTGCCGGTCTGCTTATGACCCAATTTTCTAATCATGCTTATTCCATTGAAAATTGAGCATTAGTAAAATAGAGTTGCTCACAGTGTAGCTAGTATTAACTGATCTGGTGGTAGTACCGCTTGTTGGTTGCGCTGAGTGCCAGACAATGTTACTCATTTTGAAGCAGCTGACTGCAATTCTTTCTGAGGAATAAAATCCACATTATCTGGCAAAAAGAAAGAAAATATCACGTAATGTCTTTTTACGAAAAAGATAAGATCTATTATAAAGATTCATTAGAAGTACAAAACACTTCAAACATAATAAAAATTACATCCACATCTATGAACCACCGAGCGACCACTGCTGCCGCCAGAGCAAGCCGCCGACGTGCAGCTCCGCTCTCATATCAGAGCAGGTTTGACCTTGTCAATGATAGCCGGGAAGTTTTCATGCACGAGCCCGTAAGGACCAGCGCCCCGGAGCCGCAGTCGTGGCTGTCGAATCCTTGAATCGATCTGAAGAATCTGACACCAAATATCGTTGTTGCGTAGCACGACGAGAAACCCTAACCTCGCCGCCTCGAAGCGCTGGCAGGAATCTACGCCGGAGCTTCGTCTAATCCGTCCCAACGGACGAATTTGAGGAGGATCAGAGCCCGAAAGATTGACTCGAAGAAGAAGCGTCGCCGTCCGTGCAAATACCGCCCCTGCGAGGACTAAAACCCTACCTATTTGCTAGTTGGATCCGAGGCACCAAAAATCCCCTGCCCGCCACCGGCCGTCGGAGCAGCGGGCGAAAGCGGGAGGGGGGAAATCCACGGGCTCGTCGGTGGAGATTATGGAGAAGAAGGCTTTTCCTAGTCGCCTTGTGAGAGGGGAAAGAAAAGCTCTCATGTCGAGGGATTCTAATATCACGTACTAACCCATCAAATCATTGAGCTGGTATACCTCCGAATTATGTCATTTAGTATTCGACCTGCTTAGAAACTAAACATAGTACAACTAGTATCATCTGTGTATAAATGGATTTGGACATTGAACTGGTCGTTCCTTTTTTTTTTTTTGCATTTCCAGGTGCGGAGGGACGTCGACCTGGTCTACGGCGGCGGCAGCATCGGCCTCATCATAGGCCTCATCGCGCGGACAGTGCTCGACAGCGGCCGCGTTGTCGTCGAGTGTACAACGCTTCCTCTGCACTACTCCGCAGAGTGCTCTGCTCTGCTCATCATGTACAAGTTTTCCTCTGCTTCTTGCAGAGTGCTCTGCTCTGCCCGTCTAACACATGCACCGACTGTTTCTTCGTTCGATCTCTTGGCAGGGTGATTTTCAGGGCTCTCATGCTCTACGTAGCATTGTTTATGTCCAGTCCATCAGACTAAGAGCATCTAAATCCGGACTCGACAAATCCGGCCCTCTATACAACCGCGGACTAGTCCAGACAAGCTTGTGGACGCATCCGGACGAGCCCTTGTATCTCGCTCCTGGCATCTTCATATCTTAAATCCAGACTCTCAAATTTATGCAAATCTATGCATGTCGATCATACACATTAATGTCACACCTAAGTAACAAATGTTGGTATTGAAAATTAATAGTGTTTACATAAATTTTATTTTAAATGCACAACTCAAACTTCAGCTCTTTGGTTTCCACTGTGGATCCACATATGCTTCACAAGATCGTTGAGTAGCTGTGCGTGCAGATGATGATCTGAAAGATTCTAATGCATCCGTAGTGTTGAACATGTGTACATGTACGTAGGCCTAGGTTTTGTATGCCGCACCTGTAGTATCTCTCTCCCTCTGCATTTACTTGTATCTTGGAAGACAAGACACCGGTCGCACCCCTTGTACCTATATATATGTGCCTAGTGCACGATCAATCAATTATCGATGCACCAAATCATTCTCTACATGATATCTATCGCAAGTCGATCTCCCCGCTTCCGCTAACCCTGGCCCTAGCCGCCGCCGCCTCGGGCCGCCGCAATTTGCCGCCGCCGCCGCCCCACGCCGCCGCCGCTACCCACCTCCCCGCCTTCTCCACCCCGCCGCGCGCGCCCTCCCGCCGCACCGCCCGATCCACCCCGCCGCGCCGCCCCCTTCCCACCTCTTCGTTGCCATGTCGTCCAACGCCTCCACCTACTCCAACCGCTTCGCCGTCGACCTTGCGAAAATCCGCAACATCAACGTCCATGCACGCGTTCCCGTCGTCCTCGACGCCTCCAACTCCACGTACTTCGCGTGGAAGACGTACTTCACGCTGCTCTTCCGCGAGAACAACCTCGTGGATCACGCGGATGGCACCGTTGACTCCCGCGCCATGGTGGATGACGCTGAGTGGACCGCGATCGACGCCACCATCATCCAGTGGTTCTTCACCATCATCTCCAAGGACCTGTTCCACACAGTCGTGAGCGCCGGCGACGACGCCCGCACCTTGTGGGTCAAGCTGAACGGCCTCTTCACCGACAACAAGCTTCAGCGCCGCGTTTTTTTGCAGCAGGAATTTTTTGACCGTCACCAGGATGAACAGTCAATTGATGACTACTGCCACCGCCTGAAGACGTTAGCAGATGAGCTCCGCGACATTGGCGCCAAGGTTGATGACGACCTCCTCCTCAGCACGCTCACCGCTGGCCTCATCGAGGACTTCGGCAACGGCGCCTCCAACCTCACCTTGATGCCGGAGCCCTCCTTCCCCAAGTTTGTGGTGTACTTGCGGTTGGAGGAGTGCTGGATGAAGGGGGTCAAGAAGCGCGTGCAGCATCATGCCCTCGCTGCCGGCACCTCCCGTGGCGCCCCACCAGCGCCGCGCCAGCAGCCGCCACCCCCGCGCCTCCGGGGTACTTCCCCCTGCTGCCCACGCCCCCCGCCCCTCCCGCTGCCCCCTAGCAGCCCGGTGGTGGGCGCCGCGGCAACCGCTGCGGGGGCGGCCGCAAGCAGCAACAGGCGCCGGGGGGGGGGGGCTCGTCAGCAACAGCAGCAGGTCAACCCTCCGTAGACGTACGGCACCAACCCGTGGACCGGCGTTGTCCACGCGTACTCGATGCCGGTCCCTCGGGCTCCCACTCCGGGCATCCTTGGGCCTCGTCCAGCGAGCCATCAGGCCCTCTTCGCCGCGCAGAACGTCGCTCCCTACAGCGGCTATGGTGCCGAGCCTTAGCCCGCGCCCGCCTCCGGGGCCGCGCCCGCCTACGGCGCCGCCGCCGCGCCAGCCTTCGGCGCCGCCCCCGCGTCAGCTTACGGCGCTGCCCCCGCGCCGGCCTACGGAGGGTTTTACCCTCCTCAGGTGCCGCCGCCGTGGGACCCGGACCTTCTCGCTGCCCTGCACTCCGCCCCGTCACCGAGTTCCTACGGTGGCGGTGGTGACTGGTACATGGACTCGGGCGCCACCGCTCACATGACTGCTCATCCCGATAACCTCACGTCTGCAACTCCTGTTCATACTCCCACTCGCATCACCGTTGGTAACAGTTCCTCTCTACCCATTACACATGTCGATCATATGTCGTTTCCTTCTACTTGTACTCCTGTTAACATGTCTAATGTTCTTGTGTCTCCCAACTTAGTCACTAATCTAGTTTCTGTTCGTCGTCTTGCTCGTGAGAATCCTATAACTGTGGAATTTGACGATATCGGCTTTTCTGTGAAGGACGCCCGTACACGGATGGTACTCCACCAATGTGACAGCCCGGACGAGCTTTACCCGGTGCATCCGTCCGGCGCCACCACCACCCGTTGTCCCACCGCCTTCACCGCTAGTGACGATCTTTGGCACGCCCGCCTCGGTCACCCCAACTCCACCGTTATGCGTCAGATTCTTCAGAGTTTTTCTTTCTCATGTAATAAGGTTGACGACCACACTTGTGAGGCTTGCCGTCTTGGCAAGCACGTTCGTCTCCTCTTTAGCGAGTCTACAAACATTTTCACTTTTCCGTTTCAGTTATTGCATAGTGATGTTTGGACGTCCCCGGTTGCGAGCAACACGGGCTATCTATACTATTTGGTGATATTGGATGATTTTACCCATTATGTGTGGACATTTCCTCTTTGTCGCAAGTCCGACGCTCTTGCCACACTCACCGCTTTTTATTTATATGTCACCACACAGTTCGGTCGTCCCATTCTCGCCTTGCAAACTGACAACGGCAAGGAGTTTGACAACATCGCCGTCCGCAATCTTCTTGCGTCGCACGGCACCATTTTCGCCTCACTTGTCCCTACACGTCACAACAGAATGGTCGCGCCGAGCGCGTCATTCGCACCCTTAATGACTGTGTCCGCACATTGCTCTTCTACTCCTACGTGCCTCCTCGGTTCTGGCTAGACGCGCTCGCGACCGCCAGCCTTCTCATTAACATTCGCCCGTTTCGTTCGCGCTGGAACTACAGTCCTCACCAGCTCCTCTTCGGTGCGGTTCCATCTTATGACGGTCTTCGCATTTTTGGGTGTCTCTGTTATCCTAGCACTGTGTCCACTGCTCCTCACAAGCTCGCTCCCCGGTCGCTTCCATGCATCTTCCTTGGTTATCCTCCCAACACCAAAGGTTACCGGTGCTATGATCCAGTGTCCCACCACGTTTTCACTTCGCAGCATGTGTACTTTGATGAGCTGGTGTTCCCGTTTCAGCAGGTACCGTCACCCTCGGCGTCTCCCGCAGTGCGGTTCGCCCCTGCCTCCTCCTCTGGCTAACCGACCAGCCGCGCACTTGGCTCGGCCTTGCCCGCGCTCCCCGCGCTGGCGGCCCCTGTCGCCGCGACCCCCACCGTGGCCCCTGTCGCCGCGGCACCCTCGACGGCCCCCATCGTCGCGGCCCCCTCGGTGGCCCCCTCGGCAGGCCCCGTCGCCACGGCCTCCTCGGCCGCCCCTGTAGCCGTGGCTCCCTTGGCTGCCCCCACCGCGGCCCCCTCGGCGGCCCTCGCCGGGGCCCCCTCGGCCGCCCCCGTCGTCGTGGCTGCACCTCTCACCAGTGTGGTCACTCGGGCTCGGATTGGGACACTTCGTCCTAGCACGCGCTACACGTCTGACGAGTACGCGTGTGCTGCATCTACCTCGGCACCGTCTCCACTCCCCACCTCCGCTCCCACAACTTTTCGGGATCCGAACTGGCTTGCTGCGATGCGTGAGGAGTTTGACGCCCTGTAGCGCAACCGTACGTGGTAGCTTGTCCCGCGGCCTCCCCGTGCCAATGTGATCACTGGCAAGTGGGTCTTTGATAATCCCCAAGTGCAAGGAATCATGGTAGAAATTTCCAAAGGTGTAAGTGATAAGTATGGAGTGTCGAACCCACAAGGAGCTAAAGGTAAGATCAATATTCTCTCAAGCCCTATCTGCCACTGATACGACTCTACATACACCGAACGTTTGCTTCCAACTAGCAACGAGAAATAAAACTATGTTGTGGGTATGAAGAGGATAACTTTGTATGATATCGGAGAGCTAAAATATAAAAGTAGGTGCTGTTATCATAAAGTTAGAATATATTACTAAATATTATAAATAGCGAGTGTGGAACAATGGTGGATCGGTATGCGGAATTGTCCTAGGCAATTATTAACAAGACCGGTAGTCGTCATTGCAATTTCATATGAGGGAGAGGCATAAGCTAACATACTTTCTCTACTTGGATCATATGCACTTATGATTGGAACTCTAGCAAGCATCCGCAACTACTAAAGATCATTAAGGTAAAACCCAACCATAACATTAAAGCATCAAGTCCTCTTTATTCCCATACGCAACAATCCCTCTTACTCGGGGTTGTGTTTCAGTCACTCACCAACCCACTATAAGCGAATCATGAACGTATTGCAACACCCTACAGCGGGAATCCCTCACGCTTGCGCGACACGGAGGGCACCATAGGACACCACCAAAATAAAACATACAACTCGTACCAATCTATATCATCAATCAACCCAAGGACAAAAGATATCTACTCAAAACATCATCGGATGGCAACACATCATTGGATCATAATATGTAGCATAAAGCACCATGTTTAAGTAGGGATTACAGCGGGGTGCGGGAGAGTGGACCGCGTAAAAGAAATGAGGATGGTGATGAAGACGATCACCGTGGCGATGATTCCCCTCCCGATGGCACTCCGGCGCCACCGGAAGAGAGGAGGAGAGGTTCTCCCCCTTGTGCTTCCTCCTCCATGGCCTCCCCCCTAGATGGGGAAAGGTTCTCCCTCTGGTCCTTGGCCTTCATGGCGATGATGGCCTCTCCGGGATACTCCTCCATGGCCACCGGTGATGATGGCCCCCTCCGGCAGGCTGCCGGAGAGGGCCTAGATTGATTCCCCGTGGCTACAGAGGCTTGCGACGGCGGAACTTCTGATCTAGGTTTCTTTCTGGAAGTTTGGGTACATATGAGAGGTGTTGGCATTGATTTCACGTCAAGGGGGGGTTTTCGGGCTGTCCACGAGGCAGGGGGCGCGCCCCGACCCTCGTGGGCAGCCCGGGACTCTTCTGGCCTACTTCCGGTACTCCGTGGGCTTTTTCTGGTCCAAAAATGATCTCCATCAAGTTGCACGCCAATTGGACTCTGTTTGGTTTTCCTTTCCTGCGATACTCTAAAACAAGGAGAAAATAGAAACTGGCACTGGGCTCTAGGTTAATAGGTTAGTCCCAAAAATCATATAAAAGTGTATAATAAAGCCCATTAAACATCCAGGATAGATAATATAACAGCATGAATACTTCATAAATTATAGATACGTTGAAGACGTATCAGTCTTCCGCCACAAGACTCGCCCCGACGGCTCTCTCGAGCGCTACAAGGCGTGTTGGGTGGTGCGCGTCTTTCGCTAGCGTGCCGGCGTGGACTTCACCGACACCTTCGCCCCGGTTGTCAAACCGGGCACGATTCTCGCTGTCCTCCAGCTTGCTATTTCTCGTGCCTGGCCAGTTCACCAGCTCGATGTGTCTAATGCTTTTTTGCATGGCCATCTCGACGAGCAGGTGTTTTGTCAGTAGCCTACTGGTTTCGTCGACACCGACTATCCAGACCACGTGTGCTTGCTCTCCCGTTCTCTCTACGGGTTGAAGCAGGCGCCTCGGGCCTGGTACCAGCGGATCGCGGCCTTCCTTCAGCAGCAGGGGTTCCGGTCCACACGGTCCGATGCCTCCCTGTTTGTTTATCACCAGGGTCCCGCCACCACGTACCTCCTCCTGTACGTTGACGACATGCATCATCCTGACTGCCTCCTCGCCAGCGCTCCTTCAGCAGATCACCGCTCGCCTCGGCACTGAGTTCGCCCTCAAGGATTTGGGGGCTCTCCACTACTTCCTCGGCATCGAGGTTGTGCGCCGGGCTACTGGCTTCTTCTTGCATCAGCAGAAGTACGCCTACGAGCATCTGGAGCGAGCGGGCATGCTTAACTGCAAGCTTGCTCCTATGCATGTCGACACGAAGGCTAAGGTGTCTGCCGTCAAGGGATCTCCGGTGTCCGACGCTCCCTTCTACTGCTCCATCGTCGGTGCGCTTCAGTACCTCACACTGACGCGTCCGGACATTCAGTACGATGTCCAGCAGGTGTGCCTTCATATGCATGCCCCTCGTGATACTCATTGGGCTCTGGTGAAACGAATCCTTCGGTACATACGTGGCACCACAGCTATGGGTCTCACCATGACGGCATCACCTAACACCAGCCTTGTCGCCTACTCCGACGCCGACTGGGCTGGGTGTCCCGACACTCGACGCTCCACTTCCGGCTACTGCGTCTACCTTGGGCCCTCTCTGATTTCGTGGTCGTCTAAACGACAACCCACGGTCTCACGATCGAGTACCGAGGCTGAGTACAGGGCCGTGGCCAACGCCATTGCGGAGTGCTCTTGGCTACGACAGCTACTTCAGGAGTTGCTATGCGAGGTTACCAAGGCGACACTTGTTTCCTGCGACAACGTCTCTGCGGTGTATCTCGCCGCCAACCCTGTCCATCACTGACGGACGAAGCATATTGATCTCGACATTCACTTCGTCAGGGAGCACGTCGCACTTGGTCGTGTTCGAGTTCTCCATGTGCCTGCCGATCAGCAGTTCGCCGATGTCATGACGAAGGGACTACCCACCTCGACGTTTGAGGGCTTTCGGTCCAGTCTCTGCGTCACGGCGACGCTTGGACTGCGGGGGGTGTTGAACATGTGTACATGTACGTAGGTCTGGGTTTTGTATGCCGCACCTGTAGTGTCTCTCTCCCTCTGTATTTACTTGTATCTTGGGAGACAAGACACCGGTCGCACCCCTTGTACCTATATATATGTGCCTAGTGCACGATCAATCAATTATCGATGCACGAAATCATTCTCTACACGTAGAAAGTCATAAGCTGAGCTTCATTTTGATCTTTAGGGATTTGAACTTGTTCTCCAGGCGCTTCAAATCATTGGTTTGGGCAACATCACACCCTCATCCTCGATAATCATACTGTGCAAAATAACAGAACATGTCATGAACTGCCACAAAGTTTCTGATTCTCACATCATTGCGGTCTCACGAACAATTCCCCAACGAGCTTGAAGCACTCCGAATGCCCTCTCCACATCCTTCCTAACTGTTGCCTGCATTGTTTCAAAGTGGCTTTGTTTCCTGCCCTATGGTTCGGATATGGTCTTCACCAATGCTGAGCACTGAGGATAGATGCCATCGGCAAGATAGTATCCTATGTTGTAATCACAGTCGTTGACGGTGTAGTTGCACGGCAATGATTCCCCATTGCAAAGCATCCTGAACACCGGAGATCGTTGAAGCACGACGATATCGTTGTGAGAATCCAGCATTCCAAAGAAAGCATGTCAAATCCATAAGTCATGTGATGCCATCGCTTCTAGTATGACGGTGGCCTCTTTGGTGTGACCTTGATACATTCCCGGCGTAACCTTGGGACAGTTCTTCCATTATCAATCCATGCAATCAATTGATCTGAGCATTCCAAGAAACCCTCTAGCCTCTTCAATTGCCAACAACTTCTCCGTGTCCTACGCATTTGGTTCTCTCAAATACTCTGCTCCAAACACCTGCACCATGGCGCGGGCAAACTTGACAGTAGTCTTGAGGCATGTGCTCTCCCCCATCCTGACCATCTCACCGATGGCATCTGCGGCAGTACCAAGTGAAGCATCCTCACAGCAGCCGTGCACTTCTGCTTAGCACAGAAATAAAGTTGACCGCAACAATTCCTTGTGAGCTTGAAGTAATCATCGTGTGCCTCCACTCCCTCCACAATGTACAAAAATAGTGGGTTTCCGCATGCGAAAACCCCGACAAAACCATGAATCACTTGGGAAAGTTGGGTTCGGAGTAAAGTAGTCCTTCTGTAGTAGCCGTGCTCCGAACACCCTATCCCGATTGATCACTCTTCTCCCTTTGATTGAGCCCTTGAAGATAAGAATATGCTCCACTTGCCGGTCCATTTCCTCTTGCATGCTCATGAGCATGATCATATCTACTTCTTCGTCCAAAGCCGAGGAATCAAAGAACTCGTCTTGAATCATTTGATCAAGCTCCATTGGTCCATACTCCTCATCCGACGAAGCATCGAAATTCATCATTTTCCGTAAAAAAAAAAAACTAGGTCGGACAATGTACCGAACACATAGAATGCAAGGGGGAGCTCGGAGTTGCCGGACGTACCGCGGTGGCGTCCGGGCGAGCGACAACGTCCCCGACAGCGAGGATGGGAGACAAGAGTGATGTGTCGGTGCTGGCAGCGCAGACGCTTGGAACAACTGCGGAGCATGCGCGGTGGCAGAGCTGTGAGACGGATGTCATGGAGGAGGAAGAAGATAGGAAAGAGCAAATGGATCCGGTAGGGCCGGGGGGGGTGGATTTGGTGCAATTTACGGCGGGGTCGGGCTGTCAGGTCCGACGTGCGGACGCGCCCGGGCGCCCCCGTATCCGCCCCATATTTGGGCTACATATGAGGGGTGCCGATGCTTGCTGTTTTCTTTGATGTTTTTCTATGTGCCAAAAGAAATTCAACATCACGATTGTGATATTATTTTCTCTTGTGTTTACCTGTACGGCGTGCTTATCATTGCAATGTATGATTTCAAGTTTGAATTGCATTGCGAAGTGCATGTTTGTTCTTCTTGTTGTCTACGGTGAATCCGATCCAGTCATGGTTGTACACGTAGAAGCAGCTGAGACATATTATAGGTGACGTATACCTTTTTTTTTACAATTGACAACCATTGCAAAAGACCGTAGCCCTGTCTGATGCGACTCAGCAGCGGCTACCCATTGGGTCTGCGGCACATGGGCTTGTAGCACATGCAAGAATGTTTGGAGATCATATCACACTCAGATATGTGCCTAATCGATTGCCGAATATTGCTTGTAATTAACATATGTGACAATGGAAATGTAATGGGTGTCTTACCCCTAAAAGCAAAATCTGTAAATAAGTCAAAGTAGCTATTATAAATTAAGTAATTGACTGGCGAAAATCCATCTTGTGATCTTGTGCACAACTCCGTAGTGGTCATATCTTCATACTCACATTTACATAGATATGTTTTTATACCTTCTGTAGAGGGACACTATTAGGGAAAAGCCTAGCAGTAGCGATGGTTTTTGGGCTAGCAGTAGCACGGGAAACCGTGCTACTGTTACAGCGCTACAACCAAAGGCTAGCAGTAGCGTTGGTTCACCCGCGCTACTGCTATACCTACTTAGTAGCAGCGCTTCCTGCAGAAAGCGCTACTGGTAGTTACTGGTAGCGCGTCTCTCTGCCCGCGCTACTATTATTATTAGTATTCTATTTCTTTTTTATTTTATGTCATATTCATACACCATTATACAAGTTTTCATACAGTAGCAATTTAGAGATTGTTTTTACATCATAATGAATTATTACACCACTGGGTGAAAAAATTGCGGATTAGTTTCAAGTGGATGGATGATCCATCCACTTGAAACTAATCCGCAATTTTTTCACCCAATGATATAATAACTCATCATCATCATATCATTAACAACTTATCATCATAATACATCATTGTCATATAACAACTCCTCATGACCACCATTTTCGTCCATGAGACATCATATAACAACTTGGTCACTAGTCATAATCACAACTCCTCCTCCTCATCATCTTAACTCTAACACATTGTAGCACATAATAACACATTGTACCTATGACTTACTCCTCTCTCGTAGGACATACTACCCTCTCTAAGGTAAAATATCATAAAAAAAGATAGGCCCTGACGCTCCATTATAGAGAATGGAGACTATCCTGTCTCAAATTCTTGCGCTTCACACAATTTTGCTTCCAAGTAGCTCTCTATGATTGTCCATACATTTTTTTCATTCTTTGATTGTCATGTCTTCACCGGTTTTAGAAATCCGGTATGAATAGTGGTGAAGCCTAGGATGACCTGGCCATAAGCTAATAACATCAAGGCGACCTTTCGGAAACATCAGATCAGGCACACAATCCTTCGGGATTTTTTCTTGAAAAACATAATAATAACATCGTAGTTAGCAATGTAGTTTAGCTTTAGAAGAATTTATGCAAAAGATGCACGGATGTCGTAATAGTAAAAAAATCTTATAATGCCATCTCGATGGATGTTATCGTAGTTCAACACGTGCACTAGTGTTACGTATTGACCATAATGTGTAGGAGTTTCATGATTGATATTGTAATTCTCAACATCAATAATAAATGAGATAAGATGATCTTCTCATGATAAGTTAATACTGCGCCATCGGTGTAGTAGGTTCTGTCTACCATCTTCCGTACATTTTTTGAAGAATGAAAATAAGCTGTCAACTATTTTGAAATAAACAATATAAATTACTTAATAAATATGTTAGAGAAACTCACATAGCGGTAGAAGTGGAAGCGTATCAACAAGGACCCAAATGTCCATATTCTCTTCATCGATGTCAGGATCACCAAGATCGAGGTGACAAGCATACCCTCATGAAAATCATACGCCTTGCAAAGTGCTTCCTAATTCGGGCAACCAAAATGGGACACGCTCTCAGAATTGTATAGATTTACAGCAAAATCATAACCATGATGGGTCCTTAGGTGAACTATCTTTGTCTCCATATTTTCATGATCTTGAAAATCCAGCTTCTCCAAGACATAGCATCTTGCATGGCATGGGATAAGCTAGTCGAATTATAAAAGATGGAAATTACACGTTGAAGACGCAGAAGTCATGCTTAATTACGAAAGAACACTTGTCGTTGTTGCATACCGTTTCAACATCGAAGGTCTCGTGGAGCTTAATACTGAAGCGCCAACCGTCTACCAGGTGAGGCCTGTCGCGCAGACCCCATTCGTCGCCGCACCAGTCACACTCCGGGAGCCTATCGTCGTCGTCAGACATTTCCTATGTTCATAATTCAAATATTAAATTAAATTATATCATTATTATTCATCACGGGCTTACTATCGGTCTGTCGAGTCTTTTCTTGAAAACTCTCAGCTCACGTGGTGTATATATTCGACCGTCGGTGATGGTAGCCACTCCTGTCATTCCAAAGTGCATTACACCAAAATGTCTAGCACCTTGGAATGAAGAAGATGGTACCCACATGACAACAGCTGGGATTCTTCGTCCTCTCATATATATGGTGGAGTCCCCACAGACTTAAAGTCAACATGAAATGTCATTTAATTATCTTTCTATCAAATCCGGTCCACTCGATATTTCCTATATATTCTAGTGAAGGAAATATGCCCTAGAGGCAATAATAAAGTTGTTATTTTATATTTCCTTATATCATGATAAATGTTTATTATTCATGCTAGAATTGTATTAACCGGAAACTTGATACATGTGTGGATACATAGACAAAACAGTGTCCCTAATAAGCCTCTACTAGACTAGCTCGTTAATCAAAATGGTTAAGTTTCCTAACCATAGACATGTGTTGTCATTTGATGAATGAGATCACATCATTAGGAGAATTATGTGATGGACAAGACCCATCCGTTAGCTTAGCATATTGATCTTTCAGTTTTATTGCTATTGCTTTCTTCATGTCAAATACATATTCCTCCGACTATGAGATTATGCAACTCCCGAATATCAGAGGAATACCATGTGTGCTATCAAACATCACAACGTAACTGGATGATTATAAAGATGCTCTACAGGTATCTCCGAAGGTGTTTGTTGGGTTGGCATAGATCGAGATTAGGATTTGTCACTCCGAGTATCGGAGAGGTATCTCCGGGCCCTCTCGGTAATGCACATCATAAGAAGCCTTGCACGCAAAGTAACTAATGAGTTAGTTGATGTTGTATTACGGAATGAGTAAAGAGACTTGCCGGTAATGAGATTGAACTAGGTATGAAGATACAGACGATCGAATCTCGGACAAGTAACGTACCGATGACAAAGGGAATAACATATGTTGTCATAACGGTTCGACCGATAAAGATCTTCGTAGAATATGTAGGAGCCAATCATCCAGGTTCCGGTATTGGTTATTGACCGGAGAGGTGTCTCGGTCATGTCTACATAGTTCTCGAACCCGTAAGGTCCGCACGCTTAACGTTCAATGACGATTTTGTATTATATGCGTTATGTGATTTGGTGACCGAATGTTGTTCGGAGTCCTGGATGAGATCACGGACATGACGAGGAGTCTCGAAATGGTCGAGAGGTAAAGATTGATATATAGGACGACAGTATTCGGACACCGGAAGTGTTCCGGAGGGTATCGAGTACATATCGGGTCACCGGAAGGGATTCCGGGCACCCCCCGCAATATGGGCCTTATGGGGCCAAGAGAGGGACAGACCAGCCCACAAGGGGCTGGTGCACTCCATATAGGCCGAAATAGGAGGAGAAGGAAAGAGGGGAAGGGAGAAGGAATGGGGAGGATTCGGCCTCCCCCTTCCTTCCCTCCCCCTCTCTCTCTTTCCTTTCCCCTCCAGTTAATAAGGAAGGGGGGGCGAATTGGAGGAGGCCCCCAAGTAGGATTCCTCCTACTTGGGGCGCCCCTTGGCTGCTATCTCCCTCCCACCTATTATATATGAGGGGGGAGGCGCCTAGAACACACACCAACATTTGTTAGCCGTGTGCGGCGCCTCCCTCCACAGATTACACCCCCGGTCATATTCTCGTAGTGCTTAGGCGAAGCCCTGCGCAGATCACTTCACCATCACCATCACCACACCGTCGTGCTGACGGAACTCATCTACTTTCTCGACACTTTGTTGGATCAAGAGTTCGAGGGACGTCATCGAGCTGAACATGTGCAGAACTCGGAGGTGTCGTACTTTCGGCGCTTGATCCGTCGGAACGAGAAGAAGTTCGACTACATCAACCCTGTTGTCAAACGCTTCCGCTTTCGGTCTACCAGGGTACGTAGACACACTCTCCCCCTCTCGTTGCTATACATCTCCTAGATAGATCTTGCGCGAGCGTAGGAATTTTTTTAAAATTGCATGCTACGTTCCCCAACAGTGGCATCAGAGCCAGGTCTATGCGTAGAGGATATGCACGAGTAGAACACAAAGAGTTGTGGGTGGTGATCATCATACTGCTTGCCACCAATGTCTTATTTTGATTCGGCGGTATTGTTGGATGAAGCGGCCCGGACCAACCTTACATGACCCCGTTCATGAGACCGGTTCCACCGACAGACATGCAACTAGTTCTACATAAAGGTGGCTGGCAGGTGTCTGTTTCTCCAACTTTAGTTGAATTGAATTTGACTGCGGCCGGTCCTTGTTGAAGGTTAAAACAACAAACTTGATAAATCACCGTTGTGGTTTTTGTTGGGTAACGTAGTAATTTTAAAAAATTTCCTACGCACACGCAAGATCATGGTGATGCATAGCAACGAGAGGGGAGAGTGTTGTCCACGTACCCTCGTAGACTGAAAGCGGAAGCGTTAACACAACGCGGTTGATGTAGTCATACGTCTTCACGATCCGACCGATCAAGTACCGAACGTACGGCACCTCCGAGTTCAGCACACGTTCAGCTCGATGACGTCCCTCGACCTCCGATCCAGCCGAGTGTTGAGGGAGAGTTTCGTCAGCACGACGGCGCGGTGACGATGATGATGTTCTACCGATGCAGGGCTTCGCCTAAGCACCGCTACGATATTATCGAGGTGTAATATGGTGGAGGGGGGCACCGCACACGGCTAAGAGATCAATAGATCAATTGTTGTGTCTCTGAGGTGCCCCCTGCCCCCGTATATAAAGGAGCAAGGGGGAGGCCGGCCGGCCCTTGTTGGCACGCCAGGAGGAGGAGTCCTCCTCCTAGTAGGAGTAGGACACCCTCTTTCCTACTCCTACTAGGAGGGGGAGAGGAAGGGGGAGAGGGAGAAGGAAAGGGGGGCGCCGCCCCTCTCCTAGTCCAATTCGGACCAGAGGGGGAGAGGGCGTGCGGCCCCTCCTGGCTGCCCCTCTCTCTCTCCACTAAGGCCCATAAGGCCCATTACTTCTCCCGGGGGGTTCCGGTAACCCTCCGGCACTCCGGTTTTCTCCGAAATCACCCGGAACATTTCCGGTGTCCGAATATAGTCGTCCAATATATCAATCTTTATGTCTCGACCATTTCGAGACTCCTCGTCATGTCCGTGATCACATCCGGGACTCCGAAAAAACCTTCGGTACATCAAAACATATAAACTCATAATATAACTGTCATCGTAATGTTAAGCGTGCGGACCCTACGGGTTCGAGAACTATGTAGACATGACCGAGACACGTCTCCGGTCAATAACCAATAGCGGAACCTGGATGCTCATATTGGCTCCCACATATTCTACGAAGATCTTTATCGGTCAGACCGCATAACAACATACGTTGTTCCCTTTGTCATCGGTATGTTACTTGCCCGAGATTCGATCGTCGGTATCTTAATACCTAGTTCAATCTCGTTACCGGCAAGTCTCTTTACTCGTTCTGTAATACATCATCTCGCAACAAACTCATTAGTTGCAATGCTTGCAAGGGTTAAGTGATGTGCATTACCGAGAGGGCCCAGAGATACCTCTCCGACAATCGGAGTGACAAATCCTAATCTCGAAATACGCCAACCCAACAAGTACCTTCGGAGACACCTGTAGAGCACCTTTATAATCACCCAGTTACGTTGTGACGTTTGGTAGCACACAAAGTGTTCCTCCGGTAAACGGGAGTTGCATAATCTCATAGTCATAGGAACATGTATAAGTCATGAAGAAAGCAATAGCAACATATTAAACGATCGAGTGCTAAGCTAACGGAATGGGTCAAGTCAATCACATCATTCTCCTAATGATGTGATCCCGTTAATCAAATGACAACTCATGTCTATGGCTAGGAAACATAACCATCTTTGATTAACGAGCTAGTCAAGTAGAGGCATACTAGTGACACACTGTTTGTCTATGTATTCACACATGTATCATGTTTCCGGTTAATACAATTCTAGCATGAATAATAAACATTTATCATGATATGAGGAAATAAATAATAACTTTATTATTGCCTCTAGGGCATATTTCCTTCAGTTTTGATGCGTAGGTAAGAACAGTTCTTGCTAGAAGCCCGTAGCAGCCACATAAAACTTGCAACAATAAAGTAGAGGACATCTAACTTGTTTTTGCAGGGCATGTTGTGATGTGATATGGTCAAGACATGATGTGATATACGTTATTGTATGAGATGATCATGTTTTGTAAAAGTTACTGGCAACCGGTAGGAGCCTTATGGTTGTCTCTTTATTGTATGAAATGCAAACACCATGTAATTGCTTTAGTTTATCAGTATGAGTTAGCGATAGTTGTGGAATCAATAGTTGGTAAGACGACCACGAGGCTACGATGGAGATCAAGGTGTCAAGCCAGTGACGATGGAGATCGTGATGGTGCTTTGGAGATGGAGATCAAAGGCACAAGATGATGATGGCCATATCATGTCACATATTTTGATTTCATGCGATGTTTATCTTTTATGCATCTTATTTTGCTTAGTACGGCGGTAGCATTATAAGATGATCCCTTAACTAAATTTCAAGGTATAAGTGTTCTCACTGAGTATGCACCGTTGCAACAGTTCGTCGTGCTGAGACACCACGTGATGATCGGTGTGATAGGCTCTACGTTCACATACAATGGGTGCAAGACAGTGTTGCACACGCGGAATACTTGGGTTAAACATGATGAGCCTGTCATCTACAAACATGGCCTGGGAACACCGGATATCGAAAGGTCTAACGTGAATCATATAGTAGGTATGATCAACATAGAGATGTTCACCATTGATGACTACTCCATCTCACGTGATGATCGGACATGGTTTAGTTGATTTGGATCACGTATCATTTAGATGACTTGAGGGATGTCTATCTAAGTGGGAGTTCTTAAGTAATTTGATGAATTGAACTTAATTTATCATGAACTTAGTCCTGATAGTATTTGCATATCTATGTTGTAGATCAATAGCTCGCGATTTAGCTCCCTTATTTTTTTTGATATGTTCCTAGAGAAAACTCAGTGGAAAGATGATAGTAGCAATGATGCGGACTGGGTCCATGATCTGAGGATTATCCTCATTGCTGCACAGAAGAATTATGTTCTTGATGCACCGCTAGGTGACAAACCTGTTGCAGGAGCAGATACAGACGTTATGAACGTTTTGCAAGCTCGATATGATGACTACTTGATAGTTTAGTGCGCCATGCTTTACGGCTTAGAACCGGGACTTCAAAAACGTTTTGAACGCCACGAAGCATATGAGATGTTGCAAGAGCTGAGATTGGTATTTCAGACTCGTGCCCGTGTGGAAAGGTATGAGACCTCTGACAAGTACTTTGCCTACAAGATGGAGGAGAATAGCTCAACCAGTGAGCATGTGCTCAGAATATCTGGGTACTACAATCACTTGAATCAAGTGGGAGTTAATCTTCTAGATAAGATAGTGATTGAGAGGGTTCTCTAGTCACTATCACCAAGCTACTATAACTTTGTGATGAACTGTAATGTGCAAGGGATAACGGAAAATATTCCCGAGTTCTTCGCGATGCTGAAATCAGCGAAGGTAGAAATCAAGAAAGAGCATGAAAGTGTTGATGATAAACAAGACACTAGTTTCAAGAAAAAGGGCAAAGGAAAATAAAGGGAACTTCAAGAAGAATGACAAGCAAGTTGCCACTCCCGTGAACAAGCCCAAAGCTAGACCTAAGCCTGAAATTGAGTGCTTCACTGCAAAGGGAAGGGTCACTAGAAGCGAAACTACCCCAAATACTTGGCGGATAAGAAGGATGGCAAAGTGAACAAAGGTATATTTGATATACATGTTATTGATGTGTACTTTACTAGTGTTCATAGTAACATCAGGGTATTTGATACCGGTTCAGTTGCTAAGATTAGTAACTCAAAACAGGACTTGCAAAATGAACAGAGACTAGTTGAGGGTGAGGTGACGATGTGTGTTGAAAGTGATTCCAAGGTTGATACGATCACCATCGCACACTCCCTCTACCTTTGATTAGTGTTGAACCTAAAACAAATGTTATTTGGTGTTTGCGTTAAGCATGAATATGATTAGATCATGTTTATTGCAATATGGTTATTCATTTAAGTCAGAGAATAATGGTTGTTCTGTTTACATGAATAAAACCTTATGTGGTCATACACCCAAGGTGAACGATTTATTGAATCTCGATCATAGTGATACACATATTCATAATATTAATGCCAAAAGATGCAAAGTTGATAATGATAGTGCAACATATTTGTGGCACTGCCGTTTAGGTCATATTGGTGTAAAGCGCATAAAGAAACTCCATGCAGATGGACTTTCGGAATCACTTCATTATGAATCATTTGATACTTGCGAACCATGCCTCATGGGCAAGATGACTAAAACTCTGTTTTCCAGAACAATGGACAAGCTAATGACTTACTGGAAATAATACATACCGATGTATGCGGTCCGATGAGTGTTGAGGCTCGCGGCGGGTATCGTCATTTTCTGACCTTCACAAATTATTTGAGCAGATATGGGTATATCTACTTAATGAAACACAAGTCTGAAACATTTGAAAAGTTTAAAGAATTCCAGAGTGAAGTGAAGAATCATCGTAACAAGAAAATAAAGTTTCTATGATCTGATCGCGGAGACGAATATTTGAATTACGAGTTTGGCCTTCATTTAAAACAATGTGGAATAGTTTCACAACTCATGCCACCTGGAACACCACAGCATAATGGTGTGTCCGAACATCGTAACCATACTTTATTAGATATGGTGCACTTTATGATGTCTCTTACCGATTTACCACTATCGTTTTGGGGTTATGCATTAGAGACAGTTGCATTCACGTTAAATAGGGCACCGTCTAAATCCGTTGAGACGACACCGTATGAACTATGGTTTGTCAAGAAACCTAAGCTATCGTTTCTTAAAGTTTGGGGTTGCGATGCTTATGTGAAAAAGCTTCAGCCTGATAAGCTCGAACCCAAATCGGAGAAGTGCCTCTTCATAGGATACCCAAAAGAAACTGTTGGGTACACCTTCTACCACAGATCCGAAGGCAAGATCTTTGTTGCTAATAATGGATCCTTTATAGAGAAGGAGTTTCTTTCGAAAGAAGTGAGTGGGAGGAAAGTAGAACTTGATGAGATAATTGTATCTTCTCTCGAATTGGAAAGTAGCTCATCACAGAAAACCGTTCCCGTGATGCCTACACCAACTAGAGAGGAAGCTAATGATAATGATCATGAAACTTTAGATCAAGTTAGTACCGAACCTCGTAGGTCGAACAGAGCACGTTCCGCACCAGAGTGGTACGGTAATCCTGTCTTGGAAGTCATGTTATTAGACCATGGCGAACATGTGAACTATGAAGCTATGATGAGCCCAGATTCCGACAGATGGCTTGAGGCCATGAAATCTGAGATAGGAACCATGTATGAGAACAAAGTGTGGACTTTGGTGGACTTGCCCGATGATCGACAAGCCATTGAGAATAAATGGATCTTCAAGAGGAAGACGGACACTGATGGTAGTGTTACTATCTACAAAGCTCGACTTGTCGTGAAAGATTTTCGACAAGTTCAAAGTGTGGACTACGATGACATTTTCTCACTCATAGCAATGCGCTTTAGTCTGTCCAAATGATGTTAGTAATTGCCGCATTTTATGAAATCTGGCAAATAGATGTCAAAACTGCATTCCTTAATGAATTTCTTAAAGAAGAGTTGTATATGATGCAACCAAAAGGTTTTGTCGATCCTAAAGGTGCTAACCAATGTTCAAGAAATCGTTAACTGGTAGCTACTCGGTCGGTTTAGGAGCAACGATTAATCGGTGAATCGGCCTATTAGCTGGATTAATCAGTCGACCATTAATCGGTAGATTGAATAGGAACCTGCCAATATATATTTAGTTTATATATATATATATATATATATATTATAACATACTCTCATGCTCCCGGCTATGTAATATAACAAAACATATTATCGTACACATATAAAAAGCATAGAGAGGAGGTAAAATTATTAATCCTAACTATTAGGGAGCGGGATGGGGCTGGAAGGGGTTACAAGCCAAAAATTTGGGCTTTGTTTGCCCACCCGTTAATGGGCCACCAGGGATTAATCGGCCTGACAACAGATTAATCGGTCTAATTGGCCAATTAATCGGCCTAACAAGTTAACGCGGTGAATAGGCGCTATTCGATTCGGCCATGCTATGAGTAGCAATTTACTGACCAATTAACTGATTAATCGGGTGAATTCTTGAACAATGGTGCTAACAAAGTCTGCAAACTCCAACGATCCATCTATAGACTGGTGCAAGCATCTCGGAGTTGGAATATATGCTTTGATAAGGTGATCAAAGCATATGGTTTTATACAGACTTATGGTGAAGCCTGTATTTACAAGAAAGTGAGTGGGAGCTCTGTAGCATTTCTGATATTATATGTGGATGGCATATTATTGATTGGAAATGATATAGAATTTATGAATAGCATAAAAAGGATAATTGAATAAGAATTTTTCAGTGAAAGACCTCAGTGAAGCTACTTAAATATTGGGCATCAAGATCTATAGGGATGGATCGAGACGCTTAATAGGACTTTCACAAAGCACATACCTTGACAAGATTTTGAAGAAGTTCAAAATGGATCAATCAAAGAAAGGGTTCTTGCCTGTGTTGCAAGGTGTGAAGTTGAGTAAGACTCAAGACCCGACCAAGGCAGAAGATATAGAGAGAATGAAAGTCATTCCCTATGCCTCAGCCATAGGTTCTATAAAGTATGCCATGTTGTGTACCAGACCTATTGTGTACCTTGCCATGAGTTTAGCAAGGGGTACAATAGTGATACATATTGAAAGTGGGAGCAATTAGTTAGAGTAGCTCCATGCAGAGCATTGCGGACATAGAAATTTGCAAAATACATACGGATCTGAATGTGGCAGACCCATTGAGTAAACCTCTCTCAGAAGAAAAACATGATCACACCTTAGTACTCTCTGGGTGTTAATAACATGGCGTTGTGAACTAGATTATTGACTCTAGTAAACCCTTCGGGTGTTGGTCACATAGCGATGTGAACTATTGCTGTTAAATCACATGGCATTGTGAACTAGATTATTGACTCTAGTCCAAGTGGGAGACTGAAGGAAATATGCCCTAGAGGCAATAATAAAGTTGTTATTTTATATTTCCTTATATCATGGTAAATGTTTATTATTCATGTTAGAGTTGTATAAACCGGAAACTTGATACATGTGTGGATACATAGACAAAACACCGTGTCCCTAGTAAGCCTCTACTAGACTAGCTCGTTAATCAAAGATGGTTAAGTTTCCTAACCATAGACATGTGTTGTCATTTGATGAACGAGATCACATCATTAGGAGAATGATGTGATGGACAAGACTCATCCATTAGCTTAGCATATTGAACGTTCAGTTTTATTGCTATTGCTTTCTTCATGTCAAATATATATTACTTCGACTATGAGATTATGCAACTCCCGAATATCGGTGGAATACCTCGTGTGCTATCGAATGTCACAATGTAACTGGGTGATTATAAATATGCTCTACAGGTATCTCCGAAGGTGTTTGTTGGGTTGGCATAGATCGATATTAGGACTTGTCACTCCGAGTAACGGAGAGGTATCTCTGGGCCCTCTCGGTAATGCACATCATAAGAAGCCTTGCAAGAAAAGTAACTAATGAGTTAGTTGCAGGATGTTGTATTACGGAACGAGTAAAAAGACTTGCCGGTAACGAGATTGAACTAGGTATGAAGATACTGACGATTGAATCTCAGTCAAGTAACATACCGATGACAAAGGGAATAACGTATGTTGTCATAACGGTTCGACCGATAAAGATCTTCGTAGAATATGTAGGAGCCAATCATCCAGGTTCCGGTATTGGTTATTGACCGGAGAGGTGTCTCGGTCATGTCTATATAGTTCTCGAACCCGTAGGGTCTGCACGCTTAACGTTCGATGACAATTTTGTATTATATGAGTTATGTGATTTGGTGACCGAATGTTGTTTGGAGTGCCGGATGAGATCAAGGACATGACGAGGAGTCTCGAAATGGCCGAGAGGTAAAGATTGATATATAGGACAATAGTATTCGGACACCGGAAGTGTTCCAGAGGGTATCGGGTACATATCGGGTCACCGGAAGGGGTACCGGGCACCCCCGGCAAAGATATGGGCCTTATGGGCCAAGAGAGGGACAGACCAGCCCACAAGGGGCTGGTTAGCCCCATATCAGACGAAATAGGAGGAGAAGGAAAGGGGAGAAGGGAGAAGGAAAGGGGAGGATTCGGCCTCCCCTTCCTTCCCTCCCCCTCTCTCTTTCCTTTCCCCTCCGGTTAATACGGAAGGGGGGGCGAATTGGAGGAGGCCGCCAAGTAGGATTCCTCCTACTTGGGGCGCCCCCCTTGGCTGCTCCCTCTCCCTCCCACCTATATATATGAGTGAGGGGGAGGCGCCTAGAACACACACCAACATCTATTAGCCATGTGCGGCGCCTCCCTCCACAGATTACACCCCTGGTCATATTCTCGTAGTGCTTAGGCGAAGCCCTGCGTGGATCACTTCAGCATCACCGTCACCACGCTGTCGTACTGACGGAACTCATCTACTTCCTTGACACTTTGTTGGATCAAGAGTTCGAGGGACGTCATCGAGCTGAACGTGTGTAGAACTCGGAGGTGTCGTACGTTCGGTCGGAACGAGAAGAAGTTCAACTACATCAATCGTGTTGTCAAATGCTTCCGCTTTCGGTCTACGAGAGGGTACGTAGACACACTCTCCCCCTCTCGTTGCTATACATCTCCTAGATAGATCTTGCGCGAGCGTAGGAAATTTTTTAAAATTGCACGCTACGTTCCCCAACATCTAGCACAAGTCATGCCAAAATCCATGGAAAAATCCGGCATGACCTTTTCTAAAAAGGACATATATCGAGTGCCTGAAATTTGCCGGAATGGAAATTAATCAACACTCCGGCAAAACATAGGCCACTATGACGTGTTCCCTGCAAACATAGGCCACTTGGGCAAGCACTAGTACTACACAATACTACATATCACATGTCTAAATCTCCATCATATTTGGAAGACCTACATTGAAAATTTTCTATTCTATGAAAACATCTACATCATCATCAACATCGGGATTTGGCTGGTCTCACCTCGAGGTCGGAGGGGGTCGGTGATGGGGACGACGGCGGGGATGATGCAACACTCCTTGATTTCTACAAAAACAAAATATAAACAAAAACATTATTATCCTCATTTTAGTACTTAGTGAAACCCTGTAAGATATGAACTAAACATTATTATGCTGATTCAAAAGACCTACATTTACTAAAAAATTGTAAAACCTAGTTCTAACCCTAACAACTATCCATCCATCCATGTATCTGTCCAAAGCATTACTAGAAAAACTAGTTTAATCCATCTGTCTATCCATCTATCTATCCAAGCATTACAAAAAAATCATCCACCCATATATATGAACACCTAAGGTTAATTACATATAACTAGTTTAGTGCTCTAATGATGAAATGGGCTCATATATATGAACACCCAGGGTTCATATATATGAAAAAAAATAGTAAAATACTACCTACCTATTCTACAATCAAATTCTAACTAATTTTTATTACTAAAACTTTGTATACCTATTTTTTTACTCAAAATTTCTATACAGAGGGAGGTGGGAGGAAGGAGGAGTGAGGAGGAGGAGGAGGAGGGAGGAGTGAGGGCCAGTGGGAAGAGGGGGGAGAGAGGAGAGAGGAGGAGGGAAGTGGGAGAAGGGAGGAGGGCGACCAGAGGTGGAGGAAGGAGTGAGGAGGGCGCGGCCGGAGGAGGAGATAGGAGGGCGGTGGAAGGAGGAGGGGGCATACCGAGGAGGAGGACGGCGGCGGCAATGCGTCGGCGACGAGAGAGTGGAGAGGGAGAGTGAGAAGAGCGGATGAGAGGGAGAGTGAAAGGGTCGGTCGCGCGGGGAAGACGATAAGCTAGGGTTAGTAGCAGCACGGGTTGGGGACAAGCCCTAATATTACGGAGCATAGCAATAGCGTTGGATATCGGTCCGCGCTGCTGCTAAGTGGGGCTCGCCATGTGCGCCTAGTTCAAACTTAGCAGTAACGTGTTTTGCTAACATGCGCTATTGCTATGAGGATAGCCGTAGCGCCTTTTCCTGCCACGTGCTACTACTAAGCAGCAGTACCACGTCATTTTATCCAGCGCTACTGCTAAGGTTCTGTGTATAAGGTTTTCTCTAGTAGTGGGATAGTTTCATAGTTTTCAATAACTGAGAAGACATGACCTATTATCTAGTGTTAACAGGCATGTAGCCTAGTGGTTGCAACGACCTTAGTAGCACCCCAGGTCCTGGGTTCGACTCCCGGTGAGAGCGGATTTAAACAAGCCTGGGCAAAAATTTCTGGAATAAAAGGACTGTGGGGCTGTTGCTCTACAGTAAATAGTCAAAAAAAATATAGCGAGTGTATTTCACTTTTTATTTCTTAGTTGGCCATCTGAAAGCTATTGTCATTTTATGAGAATTCTACCAAATTACTCATTTAGTAAAAATATATCTACATTTTATCGTATATAAGTTTTGGACCCACTATGATAGCTCGAGATCACATGTTGGCAGCCATGACATGCCACATCGAATTGGCCACGACTGACCCCACAATACAATGAAAGCTATTGTGGAGTAGTTTAAAGCAAATGGAGAACTCTTATGAAGCAACCTCCATGATGACATTCGTATGCTTTGTTGGCCAACCGTTGTATACCACAAATGTTCAGGAGGTGTTTGATGCTTTTTTGGGTAAGATGGGCTAGCTCATGACCATGTTGTGAGACTCACATATATTGATCATAATGACCAAACAAATCTCTCCTAATTTTCTCTTGATTTTAGAAGTAATAAAACATTTTCCTTAATTAAATAACATTTCTGGCATTTACTTAAAGTATTTTAAAGATGGCATAAATACTTTTAATTTATTTATTATATTTTGATGGAAATAGAGGTCTTATATACATATATGTATATATATTATACCTCGGTAATAATTTTAATGAACTACTGTTTTGTAAAAATAAATACTTTTGGTTCAAGCCTCTAATTTAGGGTTTTGGATAATAGAATGAGTTTAGACTCTTCTACGCCAAAATAATTCGTAATAAAAATATCTTTATGTCATTGACACATGGCATGACCATTGGGTGTAAATTGGGGTAGAGGATTGGAAGGGATTGACTGTTGTACTGTGAGTATCATGCCATTCAGCTCAACGAACATCCTATAAAATGTGCCTATGTGTGTGGTTCCAACATTAGAGGCCAGACTCTCTGGTAATACTAGGCTCAGCCATGTCTCCTGGAGCTCCTTGTTGTTTCTGGGAGATATAGCTTGGGCCAACGATTATCTGACCCACGACAACAGTCTCGGGATGTCGCTGACATGTGGTGAACTGACGATGAACCTAAGACATGGTGTAGCTATATGCTAATTTCTTTCCAATTTGTGTTTCTTTCTCATGTATTCTCTCATGAGTTCAAGAATAATCATGGATCACATACATTAGACAAAATGACAAAGCTAGGCGTGCGTATTCCGGTGGCATAGGAAACAATCCTAAGTTTAGACACCAACAACCATGCATTGACACCATTCGCATGAACATGACCAAATAACAACATAGTGGTCCTCATAGTCCAATGCCTCCACATCCCCTAAAACCGACTCGTCTTGGTTGTCCTCCAAAGAAGGCTAAGGTAGATCAAGAACGTAGCCTTGAATCCATAAGCCATGTCGCTTGACTCGTCCCGCTCAATATCATCCCCTCGTCCATTGATCAATCAACACCATGTGGCCGCAGTTAGACCGTGCAGGCCTACATTTCTCTGCCACTATGGGTGGTCATTTAATAACCATGGCAGAATGTCACTTAGCAAGCCAGGTGCCACACTACAACTACCTAAGATGTGTGCCTAAGGTGGAGGGCGCAAAACTTGAATGTGGTTAAATGTAGAAATTCCTGCTAATTAGGTTACTCGGATAAATTCTCATAAATAATGTTGTTGTTGTTGTTGTCACAAATGCAAACCAGGGGATGAAAAATGGAATTCACTGTAAAAAAAATGATTACTCCATTATCCTGACATTTACCAAACTAACTAATATCATGCACTTGGTCGAGAAAGTAATGTTTCTATAATATATCATTTTTATATCACTTTGTAATAATAAAGAAAATTCAAGAAGTTTATATGCATTTTGCCTAAGGAAGGCATTTGCATGAGCCATCATAAAACACCTAAACTTTGTACGAGTCAGTAAAATAAAAATTTATCATGACAGCTAAAGTTGTACATGGTGCAACAACAAATGTAGAATCAAAAGGTATGTACCAAAGTATAGTGTGACACACAACTCTCACAATAGAACTTAATATAAGCCACTTGAAGGACATGTCTCTCATGTTATGGCCACTATGCGAGAGGACTCACATGTCCACATGCACATACCAAGGGAGCTAGGCAGCACTAGGATTTAGAGGCATCGAGAATGATACCTTCACTGAGATCCATCACAGTTGAGATGCTCCAGTAAGCTTTGCATCCATATGCGCCCATACAACTTGGATGAAATGAAGCATAAGCTGACAATACACAAGAAAACGCAGACTATACTCCACATGCCTCACCCTCATCTTCCTTCCCATGTCCCCACCACCAAAACCTTCCTCCCTGCCCTGACTAGCCACAACAGGTGCCCAGATGGTTACTACAGTCTGTTGTTAGCGTGACAGACAGATTCCTAAATCTGGACTGTTTATTTTGTGGGTAAAACTTGTATTACTCACATCACACAAGATTACAATCAGTGTTGTTTAACACAATAGCTTCAGGCGGACCAAACATCAACCAGGTCCTGGTTCTATCCTCTACACGAGCAAAGTTCGCCAAAGAGTCGGTAACTCTCTTCTGAAAACGACTAATGTGAGTAATACTATCCTACGAAGACCATGAGGTACTTGATCTTCTTCACCAAGGACGAGAAGAGTGATCTATCAATGTCACGAGCTTGAATCATCTTGATTGCTACCGAAGAATCCATCTTAGTACATGAGAAGGCTAAGGAAAGTCCTTCCATGCACGCACCAAGTTCTGCTTCCAAGGCGTGTCTAAATATGGACTGTTGCAAGCTAATCATTTCGCGTCGGCCAACACTGGATTTCTTACAAAGATGGATGTGATTAGATAACTCTGCGACAAAACCCATCTTAAAATTCTCGTGGCATTTCCAAATTAGATTTCATGTGCTCTTGTTTGTTTGTTTGTTTGTTTGTTTGTTTGTTTGTGTGTGTGTATGTGTGTCTAGCAAATACACCCAGCCACACTAGGAGGAACCCCCGGTGACGAGTTGCCAGATCTCAGATACATGGGTACGCAAGAGCAACACTGGCGAATGGATTAAGAGAAGCATGCATCTGTCTCCCAAAACCAATGTGTTTTACTCATGAAGTTATGATCAATGAATTCTCGTGTATTCTTCCGTGTTCATAAGTGCAAACAAAGTTCAACTTCACAATTGAGAGATGATTTTTCAATGCGCTCAATTATCGATGTGCTTGTCATGTCCACCTGCACTTTTTTGAATTTTTTTCTTCTACATTTTTCAAATACGAATTCCATAGACAAAATTGTGGGATTTCTTTTGTAGTGTAAGGTGTAATTTGACAGGGCTGCACGCATAAAAGTAGTAGTAGCAGGGGCGTGTCACATGTGACTAATGAGTCACTGCTGATGTGATATGTACTCATTTGAAACTTCTCTTGGAGGATAAACACCTGGTCGCCCCCGGGCGATACGGGGGAACCCTAGCACCGCCGCCGCCAGGTCCCCCTCGCCCCCTCCCTCGCTTCGCCGCCGCTGGAGGGACCGCCGGCGAAGTCCGCGCGCGCCCCATGGAAGGTGGCGGCGAGGCGTTTCCCCTCTCCGCGGCGTTGCGCGCGCATGCGCTGCTTGCGTCGCCTCGGGCGCGGGCGAGATGCAGGGCCACGGGAGTGGTTTCAGCGCGGGGAGAGGCCGGATCCTGGCCGGGCTTGGCCGGATCTAGCTTCTCCGCCCCCGTTGGCCGCCCTCGATGGGGATCGGTGGCTTCGTTCCGGCGGCCAGTGAGGGCTGGATCCCGGGGCGACGGCCTCAGACGGTGGAGGATGTGTCGGCGGCTGTGGACTCGCGACGGGTGACGCGGCGGCCGGTGGTGGACGATCCGTGCACAAGACGCTTGATGGAGGCCATTGGAACAGATCTGGGTGAAGACCTGCTCGCGGCTGCTGCCGAGGCCGGCGATGGCGGCACTATTCGGTGTCGTTCCCTTGTTGAAGGCATCGCTGTTGAGAAGTTCCAGGCCACTATCTGCTACCTCCGGGGGAAACCCTAGATCAGTGGATCGGATGACGGCGGCATTATTGTGTTGTTTCCCTCTTGTGGCATCATTCTTGGAGGTGTACACGGGCTCGAGGGACCAGTGGACAAAATAATTGCTGGAGCGGTGATTCATCCTGCACATTAATGATGGCGTTTCTCGGCGGCGCGGCGCAGTGGAGACTCGGCGCCCGATGTGTGGCGAGGGACTCGCGCAGGAGGGTGACGTTATCAGGCGTCGTGGTGGCGTCGATGGTAGAGAGGCCGGGCAAGGTGGTGCAGCAGTACAGCACTGAAGATGGATTGATGGCAGGTGGCTACGGCGGCCTCATACCCGGCAGGCGTCCTGGTTGAGGAGTGCGCCGGACTGGTAGGTGCCCCATACCCGGCAGGCGTCCTGGTTGGGACCTCAGGTCTTAGATGTTTAGGTTTGGTTGCGATGTCTGTTTGGTATTAGGCCCAGACTATCAGCGCCCCTTCATCAATTGGATAGGAGTAGCGACAGTTGTTGCTTAGACGGTGGCTTTAGTCTTACTGTTGTATGACTTTGTAAGGTCTTGTGAGTATAATTAATAAAGTGGCCGTATGCATCGTCCAGATGCAGAGGCCGGGGGTCCTCCTTCTTTTCTAAAAAAATTTGAAGCTTCTCTTTTTTGGTTAGGGAAACAATGACACTGTGAGCGATGTGATTTTGGTATTCATCCTTGCTTCGACTCATCTAGTATTTCTGGGAAGTAGGTAGATTTTCTTTTGGAACCGGAAGTCACCAAAGTGGGCTGCACTCCTTCATTGCGGCAGATCAGCAAAGAGACTGCCAATTAGCCATAGTTCATCAACAAAGGTCAGCAGCTATGGCAATTGCAAAATTGATCTCCATGTTCTCTATTGATAGGTCGTTTCTATGGGCTCCCGACCGCACGGCATCGCCCTAGCGCACGGTGCCCATGAATTCCACGACTGCATGCACACGAACCACACAACAAGGCATGGTGTTTCCACAGCTAAATTCATACGTAGTACAATAATAAATGCAAATAATCAAAAAATAGGTGGCATATTAAATTGGCACTCGTTCTCTCTAAATAAAAGGTAATATAAGCAGGCCGAAGAAGCATCGATCTCACGCTATGCTCAATACGAGAGGACTTCCAACTACTTTGTACAACACCATTTTGTTGTTATATGCATCTCAATGCACATACCAATAAAATGGCATGCTAGGATTTAGAGGCATAAGGAATGGCACTTCCATAGCTAGAGCGAATCTACCAAACCTGCGCCTAGGTCACATGCCTGGGCTCGGCACTGCCATTTACATAAACTCCGGTGAGCTCTTCAGCCGGCATGCCTTTAGGGGCGATGGTTTCAAGCATTCGGGTAGGGATGCAGGGCGGCGCCCGACCCGCTCCGCTTCCAGTTCAAAACGAGAAAAATCGGTTTTTTAGCTGGATCAGACTGCGTATAGAGTAATTTGTACTAGCTGGGCACTTTTACGGGACTTCGCGGAACACCGCTCTGCACCCCTAATTAGGAACTGAGCAATGGTGCCTTTGCCGACGCGAAATGCATGCAACCCCCATTTACAAACCGATAGCTCCTATTTTCTTGGCCACTGTCTGGCCTTTTTTGTCTGTGTCCCTCTTTGTTTCTTTCTTTTGTTGCTTGATCATGGTTGATATCCAGCTTGTAAGTGTGTTCTTTTGCCTGTTAATACATGCAAAGCCAGCATCAGGAATGATACTTCCACCGTGGTCACGTGTGACCCTCCCTCACTCTATATGGAGCTGGAGGAGGAGGACTAGCCCCGGCGGCTAGGGTTCGCCTCTTCGGTCGCTCGCGGGAGCGACGCGAGGGGGTACGTTGTCTACTCAGCTAACTGATGTCTAGCCACGTCCTTGTCTGAACGTTAAGTTCATCAGGTCATGGGGTTCGGCCATCTAGGTCTATCTATCTCGATCAAGGTCTATCTATGAGAGGACTTGGGGATGGATCAAGGTCTGAGCGTGATGCTAGATGTAGCCATGAGAGGACTTGGGGAGGGATCGAGGTCTGAACGTGATGAAGACATGTCTATCTATATGGGATGGGTCAAGGTCTGAACGCCTTGGCAATCTTGTTCAGCAGACAATGACTCCTCATTCTGTGTCAATGGCTCTGCTTAGGATTTGCGTCGACGATGTCGCCATTGGACCAATGGACGAAGTGGTACATACTTATATAAACAAGCTGTCACGAGAAGTTCTCTGCTCTTTAGCTCAAAAAAAGGGAAGGAGGTGGTTGCACTGTTCGCAATGAAGCAAAATCACGCCTCCAACAGGTGAACTAATTAATTTACATTCTCTTTGTGTTCACTCCTCCTGAATCTCCCAGAACGGCCTGCTAGGACAAGTGCACGGTGGTGCACATAAGCATCACGCGTGGCGAACATGGAGTAACGTCAGATTGTTGAGCTGTAGAGGAACATTACTAAATGTATGTCCGGTTACTCCGTCCACCGCGTGGACCAACGCATGTTTGCGCTGCTGCTGCGTATACTTAAGTAAACAAATCCACTTATTGTGAATTGAACTATGATACGGAGCAAGATGAATTAGACACATAAAGCTACTATTTTTATTCACTTGCAGCCTTTTTGGCTGTAGTTTAGTCATCTCATAGAATGATGGAAATAGAGGGTTCTTGCTCAAAAAGGGAGAATATGAACAGAGGGTAGATGAAGAAGCAGCATATATATATAGAACCGTCAATTATCAATACTATTTCTTTCAGTATAGGATTGCTTTTGAGGTAATTAAAGAAGATTAAAGATGTCTATCGTGCAACTTTCATGCGGCTAGTAATGGCATTGGTCATCACATAATAACTGACCTTTGTAATGAACCGAGTGAAATGTAAATTATTGCCACAACTGAAGTCCTAGTACACACGGTACAACAATAAAAGCATGGACCAAAAGGTGGGTAGTAAATTAAACTTTCACACACCAATCTTACACGAGATGGTTATATAAGCCAGCCGAAGAATATAGATGACATGTTACGCTTGCTCATTATGCGAGGGGACTCCCACTTGTTTTTGACACTCTGGTTATCCATGTCCGTGATAATACAAAGTGAGCTAGGGCATACTAGGGGATTGGAAGCATCAGGAATTGCACCTTCACACAGTGTAACACTCATGGAGAGGTATCAGGTTCTAGATGGTCGAGGAACCTTCAGATCCACATCCAGGTCCATATAGACCCTCTTCGAACTAATCTTGTTATTAGTGCTAGGTTTAGATTCTTTCATGTAGTTGAGTCAAGCACCGGAAGCTGTTGCAATATGCACGTGTAGAGAAGCGGCCATGTGTGTACATGCAAGCTTATAGTTTGGTTCAGCTAGGAATAAGTGCACGTAACTAGCTAGACGTGAGGATAAAATTGATAAGAACGTGCATATGTCCAGAGTGAGACTAGCTCTAGGTGTGAGCGAGTTTGTTAAGAGAAGGTGGACGAACGTTGAGTTAGTGGACTCCTCTTGTGGCACTGCATGCATCTGGCCGGCCGGATGGGTCGAGTGGCCGAGTCGTGTGGCATGTCATAGGAATGGGTCAGGGCTGTTAGTGCGTGTGTGCATTCTAGTCAGTTAGTTAGCGGCTGTGTGGTAGGGATGTGCGAGTCCGGCTACTTAAGCCGTTGTAATCCAGTTCATTGTGTTAAGTTGAACAAGAGAAAAGGGCACAAGTGTGCGGTGCCAGAAAAGCCTCTGTGTGTTCTTCTTCTCCACTATATATGTGTGTGTTGATCTTTGGGCAAATCAAACATTATCTTTGGGCTGCTCCAACAGACCCTTATATCCTATCATCATCAACCTCAATTTTGGAATCTGAAACTGTGAAGTCCGGCTGATATGAACCATGTTCATATTATTATTTTCCCTACTGTGCTCGTACTAGATAGAGAAAAAAAAATTGGGCAAGCAGAATGTATAGCTTCCGCTGCAGATTGAGCGAAAGATAAATTTTATTTGGCAAGACCGATGAAGCAGTAGACTTCATTTATCCATTACTTGTTATCACAGTCATGAAACCATGTCTGTTGCATGGGTTTCTACTTTTAAACAAAATTACCACTACAGTAGAGACTAAGAAAAACTCTGTTACCCACGGAGCGCGGACGGTTCTCACGGCGGCTGCAACTGATGTTCCTCCTTTCATCTGTGAACCCTCAATTGCTTTGCCGACGCCCAGCACACAAGCTCCAGATCTGGGCTTCAATTCCTCTTTTGGCAGCTAGGAGCCGACTTCGAGCTCCCTCGCTCCCTCCTAGTGAAGCAACCCTTGTCCTGATTCTGTCCCAGCTTTGTGCTTATTATCAAGCACTGGAGTAAATCATGCTAAAAATGCCATTGACTGTTAGGTTTAAAACAAATAATGATAATCAGTTGTTTGAACAGTCAAATTAGCGGGTTGGGAATTCCTGTTCTGCAGGACTTAAGAATCTTCTTTTAGCATTACATTACATGGTGGCTGCGTTACAAAACTGGGACGCAAGTGCTTTGACTTTGAAAGTGACAGCTCAAAATACTCTTTTTTGGCAGTTTATCTCTTCTGCTAGCAATATATATGCTGCTTAGTGCTCTTTGGTACTAGTAGTTACAATGTCAATGCTTTACTTCAGCACCAATCCTATCAGTTTAGTCTTTTTAACTGATAAAAGCAGCACACTTATTGGTTTGTCAGGTCAAATTCATAACAATCAAGCTAGCCTTCCTGCAGGTTATATGTTCTTCTAAACATTCCGATTTTGCAGGATTCCTTTGAGCTTCCCCGACGGGATTCCTCAAGAGATGAGGGGGATGTTGAAATGGGAATGCATCAGCCCGACGCCTCTGATAACTTTAAAAGGCTTCTTGAAGAAGGTGCATGCTGTTTAGCTAGGAAACTCTCTACTAGTTTCTGATGTTATTTCTCCATTAATTCTTGCACTTCAGATTAATGACAGACATTATGCTTTCATGCATACACAGGTTGATGGAATTGAGATCCTAATTGCTAAGGTGACGAGTCTCTTGACTAAACTCCAGGTATAATTTTCGAGATAGGATGTTCAGCACCCGGGTGCCCCTACACCCTCTATGAATAGTAAATTCTAAACAAATTCAAAGAAGTCTGAAACTTTGGGACATCGAACATCATGAAACTTTTGATGATCTTACAAAGTTTTAGCTAAAAATAACATTCAAAGAACACTCAAAAAAAAAATCATTGTTCAAAGTTTATGTACATTTTTGAGCAGTGATTTTGTTTTTTTTGTGAGGGCTCCATGAAGGTTATTTGTTGCTGAAACTTTGCAGGAACATCAACCCTTTGATAATCTTTGATCCCTGAAAGTTTCGGATTTTTTTTTCAATTTTATATCAATTTACTGTTCATGAGGGTGTAGGGGCACCTGGAGCTGTTAGACATTTTCCATAATTTTCTCATTTCTGTTTCTGCTTCTTATGGTGTTATGCTCACATATTTATTCTCATAGTAGTCTAGTGTGCCTTTGCTTGCAGACTGCCAACGAGGAAACAAAAGCAGTTACAAAAGCAAGTGCCATGTGTAGAATTGTATTGAATAATTGTTGATACAATATTGTGCCGGTACAACAAGTATATATAAGAGTTAAGCCGCACCTGACCTAGCCTTATTACAAACCGAGTAGGAGTCTCAATCCTAATACAAGTTGTATTCTGACATCCCCCCGCAGTGTCAACGGTAGGCTCGACGACGTTGAGACTGAAACGAATGTCTTGAAACAGAGTAGTCGCCAGGCCTTTAGTAAAGATATCAGCAAACTGAGCAGAAGTAGGCACGTGGAGAACGCGAACTTGACCGAGAGCCACCTTCTCTCGAACAAAATGAATGTCGATCTCAATATGCTTGGTGCGACGATGTTGAACCGGATTCCCTGACATGTAGACAACTGAAATATTATCACAGTAAACAATGGTAGCTTGATCAATAGGACGGTGCAACTCCGACAGCAACTGGCGTAACCAAACCGTATCAGCAACCGCATGAGCCACAACGCGGTACTCAGCTTCAGCAGACGAGCGGGAGATCGTAACCTGCCTTTTTGAAGACCAAGAAACCAAGTTGTTACCAACAAAAACACAAAATTCGGATGTGGACCTACGAGTATCTTGACAACCAGCCCAGTCTGCATCAGAGTAAGCTGTCAAGGAGGTGGGAGAGGATTTGTTGATATGAAGACCTAAGTCTAGTGTGCCTTTGAGATACTGAAGAATATGTTTGACATGATTGTAGTGTGGAATACGAGGATCATGCATGTATAAACAAGCTTGTTGGACAGCAAAATAAATTTCAGGACGAGTGACAGTAAGATACTGAAGTGCACCGGTAAGACTACGATAAAGAGAAGGATCAGAGAAAGGATCACCATCGGCAGAGAGTTTGGAACCTGTTGTTGGGGAACATAGTAATTTCAAAAAAAATCCTACGCACACGCAAGATCATGGTGATGCATAGCAACGAGCGGGAGAGTGTTGTCCACGTACCCTCGTAGACCGTAAGTGGAAGCGTTATGACAACGCGGTTAATGTAGTCGTACGTCTTCACGATCCGACCGATCCAAGTACCGAACGCACGGCACCTCCGTGTTCAGCACACGTTTAGCTCGATGACGTCCCTCGTACTCTTGATCCAGTTGAGGGCGTGGTGACGGTGATGATGAAGTTACCGACGCAGGGCTTCGCCTAAGCACTGCAACGATATGACCGAGATGTGTAACTGTGGAGGGGGGTACCGCACACAGCTAAGAAATCAACTTTGTTGTGCCTTTGGGGTGTCCCTTGCCCACGTATATAAAGGAGGGAGGAGGAGGAGGCCGGCCCTAGAGGGGGCGCGCCAAGTGTGGGTAGTCCTACTAGGACTCCCAAGTCCTAGTAGGATTCCCCTTTTCCTTTCCGGAGTAGGAGAGAAGAAAGAGGGAAAGAGAGAGGGAGTAGGAAAGGGCAAGGTTGGCGCCGCCCCCTTTCCCCTAGTCCAATTCGGACCCATGGGGGGCGCCTCATTCCCTTTGGCATGCCTCCTCTATTCCTGTATGGCCCAATAAGGCCCAATACTTCTGCCGGCGAATTCCCGTAACTCTCCGGTACTCCGAGAAATACCCGAATCACTCGGAACCTTTCTGATGTCCGAATATAGCCTTCCAATATATCGATCTTTACGTTTCGACCATTTTGAGACTCCTTGTCATGTCCATGATCTCATCCGGGACTCCGAACTATCTTCGGTCATCAAATCACATAACTCTTTAATACAAATCGTCATCAAACATTAAGCGTGTGGACCCTACGGGTTCGAGAACTATGTAGACATGACCGAGACACATCTCGAGTCAATAACCAATAGCGGAACCTGGATGCTCATATTGGCTCCCACATATTCTACAAAGATCTTTATCGGTCAAACCGCATAACAACATACGCTGTTCGCTTTGTCATCGGTATGTTACTTGCCCGCGATTCGATCGTCGGTATCTCAATACCTAGTTCAATCTCGTTACCGGCAAGTCTTTTTACTCGTTCTGTAGTACATCATCCCGCAACTAACACATTAGTCACATTGCTTGCAAGGCTTATAGTGATGTGCATTACCGAGAGGGCCCAGAGATACCTCTCTGACAATCAGAGTGACAAATCCTAATCTCGAAATACGCCAACTCAACAAGTACCATCGGAGACACCTGTAGAGCACCTTTATGATCACCCAATTACGTTGTGACATTTGGTAGCACACAAAGTGTTCCTCCCGTATTCAGAAGTTGCAGAATCTCATAGTCATAGGAACATGTATAAGTTATGAAGCAAGCAATAGCAACAAACTAAACGATCATAGTGCTAAGCTAACGGATGGGTCATGTCAATCACATCATTTTCTAATGATGTGATCCCGTTCATCAAATGACAACTCATGTCCATGGCTAGGAAACTTAACCATCTTTGATCAACGAGCTAGTCAAGTAGAGGCATACTAGTGACACTCTGTTTGTCTATGTATTCACACATGTATTAAGTTTCCGGTTAATACAATTCTAGCATGAATAATAAACATTTATCATGAAATAAGGAAATAAATAATAACTTTATTATTGCCTCTAGGGCATATTTCCTTCAGTCTCCCACTTGCACTAGAGTCAATAATCTAGTTCACATCGCCATGTGATTTAACACCAATAGTTCACATCACCATGTGATTAACACCCATAGTTCACATCGTCATGTGACCAATACCCAAAGGGTTTACCAGAGTTAATAATCTAGTTCACATCGCTATGTGATTAACACCCATAGAGTACTAAGGTGTGATCATGTTTTGCTTGTGAGAGAAGTTTAGTCAACGGGTCTGCCACATTCAGAGCCGTATGTATTTTGCAAATATTCTATGTCTACAATGCTCTGGATGGAGCTACTCTAGCTAAATGCTCCCACTTTCAACATGTATCCAGATCGAGACTCAGAGTCATCTAGATCAGTGTCAAAACTTGCATCGACGTAACTCTTTATGATGAACTCTTTATCACCTTCGTAACCGAGAAATATTTCCTTAGTCCTCTAAGGATAATTTTGACCGCTGTCTAGTGATCTACTCCTAGATCAGAATTGTACTCCCTTGCCAAAATCAGGGCAGGGTATACAATAGGTCTGGTATATAGCATGGCATACTTTATAGAACCTATGACTGAGGCATATGAAATGACTTTTCATTCTCTTTCTATTTTCTGTCGTGGTCGGGTTTTGAGTCTTTACTCAATTTCACACCTAGCAACACAGGCAAGAACTCCTTCTTTGACTGTTCCATTTTGAACTACTTCAAAAACTTGTCAAGGTATGTACACATTGGAAAAACTTATCAAGCGTCTTGATCTATCTCTATAGATCTTGATGCTCAATATGTAAGCAGCTTCACCGAGGTCTTTCTTTGAAAAACTCCTTTCAAACACTCCTTTATGATTTTCAGAAAATTCTACATCATTTTCGAGGAACAATATATCACACACATATACTTATCAGAAAGGCTGTAGTGCTCCCACTCACTTTCTTGTAAATACAGGCTTCACCGCAAGTATGTATAAAACTATATGCTTTAATCAACTTATCAAAGCGTATATTCCAACTCCGAGATGCTTGCACCAGTCCATAGATGGATCGCTGGAGCTTGCACATTTTGTTAGCACCTTTAGGATTGACAAAACCTTCTGGTTGCATCATATACAACTCTTCTTTAATAGATCCATTAAAAATGCAGTTTTGTTATCCATTTGCCAGATTTCATAAAATGCGGCAATTGCTAACATAATTTGGACAGACTTAAGCATCGCTACGAGTGAGAAAATCTCATTGTAGTCAACACCTTGAACTTGTCGAAAACGTTTCGCGACAAGTCGAGCTTTGTAGATAGTAACACTAGCATCAGCGTCCATCTTCCTCTTGAAGATCCATTTATTCTCAATGGCTTGCCGATCATCGGGCAATTTCACCAAAGTCCATACTTTGCTTTCATACATGGATCCTATCTCAGATTTCATGGCCTCAAGACATCTCGCGGAATCTGGGCTCATCATCGCTTCCTCATAGATCGTAGGTTCGTCATGGTCAAGTAACATGACCTCCAGAACAGGATTACCGTACCAGTCTGGTGCGGACCGTACTCTGCTTGACCTACGTGAAGGAAATATGCCCTATAGGCAATAATAAAGTTATTATTTATTTCCTCATATCATGATAAATGTTTATTATTCATGCTAGAATTGTATTAACCGGAAACATGATACATGTGTGAATACATAGACAAACGGAGTGTCACTAGTATGCCTCTACTTGACTAGCTCGTTGATCAAAGATGGTTATGTTTCCTAGCCATAGACATGAGTTGTCATTTGATTAACGAGTTCACATCATTAGGAGAATGATGTGATTGACTTGACCCATTCCGTTAGCTTAGCACTTGATCGTTTAGTATGTTGCTATTACTTTCTTCATGACTTATACATGTTCCTATGACTATGAGATTATGCAACTCCCGTTTACCAGAGGAACACTTTGTGTGCTACCTGAAGGAAATATGCCCTAGAGGCAATAATAAAAGTATTATATATTTCCTTATATCAAGATAAATGTTTATTATTCATGCTAGAATTGTATTAACCGGAAACATAATACATGTGTGAATACATAGACAAACAGAGTGTCACTAGTATGCCTCTACTTGACTAGCTCGTTAATCAAAGATGGTTATGTTTCCTAGCCATAGACATGAGTTGTCATTTGATTAACGGGATCACCTCATTAGGAGAATGACGTGATTGACTTGACCCATTCCGTTAGCTTAGCATCCGATCGTTTAGTATGTTGCTATTGCTTTCTTCATGACTTATACATGTTCCTATGACTATGAGATTATGCAACTCCCGTTTACCGGAGGAACACTTTGTGTGCTACCAAACGTCACAACGTAAATGGGTGATTATAAAGGTGCTCTACAGGTGTCTCCAAAGGTACTTGTTGGGTTGGCGTATTTCGAGATTAGGATTTGTCACTCCAATTGTCGGAGAGGTATCTCTGGGCCCACTCGGTAATGCACATCACTATAAACCTTGCAAGCATTGTGACTAATGAGTTAGTTGTGGGATGATGTGTTACGGAACGAGTAAAGAGACTTGCCGGTAACGAGATTGAACTAGGTATCGAGATACCGACGATCAAATCTCGGGCAAGTAACATACCGGTGACAAAGGGAACAATGTATGTTGTTATGCGATCTGACCGATAAAGATCTTCGTAGAATATGTGGGAGCCAATATGGGCATCCAGGTCCCGCTATTGGTTATTGACCGGAGATGTGTCTCGGTCATGTCTACATAGTTCTCGAACCCGTAGGGTCCGCACGCTTAACGTTACGATGACAGTTTTATTGAGTTTTGATGTACCGAAGGAGTTCGGAGTCCCGGATGAGATCGGGGATATGACGAGGAGTCTCGAAATGGACGAGACGTAAAGATCGATATATTGGACGACTATATTCGGACTTCGGAAAGGTTCCGAGTGATTCGGGTATTTTTCGGAGTACCGGAGAGTTACGGGAATTCGTATTGGGCCTTAATGGGCCATACGGGAAAGGAGAGAAAGGCCTCAAAAGGTGGCCGCACCCCTCCCCATGGTCTGGTCCGAATTGGACTAGGGAAGGGGGGCGCACCCTTCCTTCTTTCTCCTTCCCCCTTCCCTTCTCCTACTCCCACAAGGAAAGGAGGAGTCCTAGGACTCCCTCCTATGGCGCGCCTCTCCCCTTGGCCGGCTGCCTCCCCCTTGCTCCTTTATATACAGGGGCAGGGGGGCACCCCAGAGACACAACAATTGATCCTTGAGATCTCTTAGCCGTGTGCGGTGCCCCCCTCCACCATATTACACCTCGATAATACCGTTGCGGAGCTTAGGCGAAGCCCTGCGTCGGTGGAACATCATCATCGTCACCACGCCGTCGTGCTGACGAAACTCTCCCTCAACACTCGGCTGGATCGGAGTTCGAGGGACGTCATCGAGCTGAATGTGTGTAGAACTCGGAGGTGCCGTACGTTCGGTACTTGATCGGTCGGATCGTGAAGACGTACGACTACATCAACCGCGTTGTGATAACGCTTCCGATGTCGGTCTACGAGGGTACGTGGACAACACTCTCCCCTCTCGTTGCTATGCATCACCATGATCTTGCGTGTGCGTAGGAATTTTTTTGAAATTACTACGTTCCCCAACACTACCAAACGTCACAACGTAACTGGGTGATTATAAAGGTGCTCTACAAGTGTTTCCGAAGGTACTTGTTGGGTTGGCGTATTTCGAGATTAGGATTTGTCACTCCGATTGTTGGAGACGTGTCTCTGGGCCCACTCGGTAATGCACATCACTATAAGTCTTGCAAGCATTGTAACTAATGAGTTAGTTACGGGATGATGTATTACGGAACGAGTAAAGAGACTTTCCAGTAACGAGATTGAACTAGGTATTGAGATACCAACGATCGAATCTCGGGCAAGTAACATACCGATGACAAAGGGAACAACGTATGTTGTTATGCGATTTGACCGATAAAGATCTTCGTAGAATATGTGGGAGCCAATATGAGCATCCAGGTTCCGCTATTGGTTATTGAACGGAGACGTGTCTCGGTCATGTCTACATAGTTCTCGAACCCGTAGGGTCCGCACGCTTAAAGTTCGGTGACGATCGGTATTATGAGTTTTGTGTTTTGATGTACCGAAGGTAGTTCGGAGTCCTGGATGAGATCGGAGACATGACGAGGAGTCTCGAAATGGTCGAGACGTAAATATCGATATATTGGACGACTATATTCGGACATCGAAAAGGTTCTGAGTGATTCGGGTATTTTTCGGAGTACCGGAGAGTTAGGGGAATTCGCCGGGGAGTATATGGGCCTTATTGGGCTTTAGGGGAAAGAGAGAGAGGAGCTGCGCGCCCCCCAAGGCTTAGTCCGAATTGGACTAGGGGGAGGGGCGGCGCCCCCTCGTTCCTTCTCTTCTCTTTTCCTTTTCCTTATCTCCTACTCCTACTACTTGGAAGGGCTCCTAGTTCTACTAGGAAAAGGGGGAATCCTACTCCCGGTGGGAGTAGGACTCCCCTAGGGCGCGCCATAGAGAGGGTCGGCCCCTCCCCTCCTCCACTCCTTTATATACGTGGCTAGGGGCACCCCATAGACACAACAATTGATCTCTTGGATCTCTTAGCCGTGTGCGGTGCCCCCCTCCACCATAATCCACCTCGATAATATCGTAGCGGTGCTTAGGCGAAGCCCTGCGTCGGTAGAAAATCATCATCGTCACCACAACGTCGTGCTGACGAAACTCTCCCTCAAAGCTCGGCTGGATCGGAGTTCGAGGGACGTCATCGAGTTGAACGTGTGCTGAACTCGGAGGTGCCGTGCGTTCGGTACTTGATCGGTCGGATCGTGAAGACGTGCGACTACAACAACCGCGTTGTGCTAACGCTTCCACTTTCGGTCTACGAGGTATGTGGACACACTCTCCCCTCTCTTTGCTATGCATCACCATGATCCTGTGTGTGCGTAGGAATTTTGTTGAAATTACTACATTCCCCAACACTACGAGGTTCGGTAGTAACTTGATCTGAAGTTTCATGATCATCATCATTAATCTTCCTCACTAATTGGTGTAGGCATCACTGGAACTGATTTCTGTGATGAACTATTTTCCAATTCGGGAGAAGGTACAATTACCTCATCAAGTTCTACTTTCCTCCCACTCACTTCTTTCGAGAGAAACTCCTTCTCTAGAAAGGATCCATACTTTAGCAACAAATGTCTTGCCTTTGGATCTGTGATAGAAGGTGTGCCCAATAGTTTCTTTTTGGGTATCCTATGAAGATTTACTTCTCCTATTTGGGTTCGAGCTTATCATGTTGAAACTTTTTCACATAAGCATCGCAGTCCCAAACTTTAAGAAACGACAGCCTAGGTTTCTCGCCAAAACACAGTTCATACGATGTCATCTCCACAGATTTAGATGGTGCCCTATTTAATGTGAATGTAGCTGTCTCTAATGCATAACCCCAAAATGATAGTGGTAGATCGGTAAGAGACATCATAGATCGCACCATATCTAATAAAGTACGGTTACGACGTTCGGACACACCATTACGCTGTGGTGTTCCGGGTGGCGTGAGTTGCGAAACTATTCTGCATTGTTTCAAATGAAGACCAAACTCGTAACTCAAATATTTTACCTCTGCGATCATATCGTAGAAACTTTTATTTTCTTGTTACATGATTCTCCACTTCACTCTGAAATTCTTTGAACTTTTCAAATGTTTCAGACTTGTGTTTCATCAAGTAGATAACCATATCTGCTCAAATCATATGTGAAGGTAAGAAAATAACGATACTTGCCGCGAGCCTTAACACTCATTGGACTGCATACATCAGTATGTATTATTTCCAATAAGTTAGTAGCTTGCTCCTTTGATCCGGAGAAGGGAGTTTTAGTCATCTTGCCCATGAGGCATGGTTCACAAGCATCAAATGATTCATAATCAAGTGATTCCAAAAGCCCATCAGCATGGAGTTTCTTCATGCGCTTTACACCAATATGACCTAAACAGCAGTGCCACAAATAAGTTGCACTATCATTATTAACTTTGCATATTTTGGCTTCAATATTATGAACATGTGTATCACTACGATCGAGATCCAACAAACCATTTTCATTGGGTGTATGACCATCGAAGGTTTTATTCATGTAAACAGAACAAAAATTATTCTCTTACTTTAAATGAATAACTGTATTGCAATAAACATGATCAAATCATATTTATGCTCAACGCAAACACCAAATAACATTTATTTAGGTTTCAACACTAATCCCGAAAGTATAGGGAGTATGCGATGATGATCATATCAATCTTGGAACCACTTCCAACACACATCGTCACTTCGGCCTTAACTAGTCTTAGTTCATTCTGTAACTCCTGTTTCGAGATACTACTCTTAGCAACTGAACCAGTATCAAATACAGAGGGGTTGCTATAAACACTAGTAAAGTACACATCAATAACATGTATATCAAATATAGCTTTGTTCACTTTGCCATCCTTCTTATCCACCAAGTATCTAGGGTAGTTCCACTTCCAGTGACCATTTCCTTTGCAGTAGAAGCACTCAGTCTTAGGTTTAGGTCCAGACTTGGGCTTCTTCACTTGAGCAGCAACTTGCTTGCCGTTCTTCTTGAAGTTCCCCTTCTTCCCTTTGCCCTTTTTTTGAAACTAGTGATCTTGTCAACCATGAACACTTGATGTTTTTCTTGATTTCTACCTTCGCCGATTTTAGCATCATGAAGAGCTTGGGAATTGTTTTCGTCATCCCGTGCATATTATAGTTCATCACGAAGTTATAGTAACTTGGTGATAATGACTAGAGAACTTCGTCAATTACTATCTTATCTGGAAGATTAACTCCCACTTGATTCAAGCAATTGTAGTACCCAGACAATCTGAGCACATGCTCACTGGTTGAGCTATTCTCCTCCATCTTGTAGGCAAAGTACTTGTCAGAGGTCTCATACCTCTTAACACGGGCATCAGTCTGAAATACCAATTTCAGCTCTTGGAACATCTCATATGCTCCGTGGCGTTCAAAACGTTTTTGAAGTCCCGGTTCTAAGCCGTAAAGCATGGTGCACTAAACTATTAAGTAGTCATCATACCGAGCTTTGTCAAAACGTTCATAACGTCTCCATCTGCTCCTTCAATAGGTCAGTCACCTAGCGGTGCATCAAGGACATAATTCTTCTATGTTGCAATGAGGAAAATCCTCATATCATGGACCAAGTCCGTAACATTGCTACTATCATCTTTCAACTTAGTTTTCTCTAGGAGCATATCAAAAATAAAACAGGGAGCTACATCGCGAGCTATTGAACATAGATATGCTAATACTACCAGGACTAAGTTCATGATAAATTGAAGTTCAATTAAGCATATTACTTAAGAACTCCCACTTAGATAGACATCCCTCTAATCATCTAAGTGATCACGTGATCCAAATTAACTAAACCATGTCCGATCATCACGTGAGATGGAGTAGTTTGCAATGGTGAACATCACTATGTTGATCATATCTACTATATGATTCACGCTCGACCTTTCGGTCTCAGTGTTCCAAGGCCATGTCTGCATATGCTAGGCTCGTCAAGTTTAACCCGAGTATTCTGCGTGTGCAAAACTGGCTTGCACCCGTTGTATGTGAACGTAGAGCTTACGACACCCGATCATCACGTGGTGTCTCGGCACGAAGAACTGTCGCAACGGTGCATACTTAGGGAGAACACTTATACTTTGAAATTTAGTGAGGGATCATCTTATAAAGCTGCCGCCTAACTAAGCAAAATAAGATGTATAAAAGATAAACATCACATGCAATCAAAATATGTGACATGATATGGCCATCATCATCTTGTGCTTTTGATCTCCATCTCCAAAGTACTGTCATGATCTCCATTGTTACCGGCATGACACCATGATCTTCATCATCTTGATCTTTTATCAACGTCTCGTCACATGGTCGTCTCACCAGCTATTGCTTTTGCAACTATTGCTATCACATAGCGATAAAGTAAAGCAATTACATGGCACTTGCATCTTAGGCAATAAAGAGAAAATCATAAGGCTCCTGCCAGTTGCCGATAACTTTAACAAAACATGATCATCTCATACAAAAATTTATATCTCATCACGTCTTGACCATATCACATCACAACATGCCCTGCAAAAACAAGTTAGACGTCCTCTACTTTGTTGTTGCAAGTTTTACGTGGCTGCTACGGGCTGAGCAAGAACCGTTCTTACCTACGCATCAAAACCACAACGATTTTTCGTCAAGTATGTGATGTTTTAACCTTCAACAAGGACCAGGCATAGCCACACTCAATTCAACTAAAGTTGGAGAAACTGACACCCGCCAGCCACCTGTGTGTGAAGCACGTCGGTAGAACCAGTCTCGCGTAAGCGCACGCGTAATGTCGGTCTGGGCCGCTTCATCCAACAATACCGCCGAATCAAAGTATGAGATGCTGGTAAGCAGTATGACTATTATCGCCCACAACTCTTTGTGTTCTACTCATGCATATAACATCTACGCATAAACCTGGCTCGGATGCCACTGTTGGGAATGTAGTAATTTTAAATAAAATCCTACGCACACGCAAGATCATGGTGATGCATAGCAACGAGCGGGAGAGTGTTGTCCACATACCCTCGTAGACCGTAAGCGGAAGCGTTATGACAACGCGGTTAATGTAGTCGTACGTCTTCACGATCCGACCGATCCAAGTACCGAACGCACGGCACCTCCGTGTTCAGCACACGTTCAGCTCGATGACGTCCCTCGTACTCTTGATCCAGTTGAGGCCGAGGGAGAGTTCCGTTAGCACGACGGTGTGGTGACGGTGATGATGAAGTTACCGACGCAGGGCTTCGCCTAAGCACTACGACGACATGACCGAGGTGTGTAACTGTGGAGGGGGGCACCGCACACGGCTAATAAATCAAGTTTGTTGTGCCTTTGGGGTGTCCCTTGCCCACATATATAAAGGAGGGAGGCGGAGGAGGCCGGCCCTAGAGGGGGCGCGCCAAGTGTGGGGAGTCCTACTCCTACCTCTTGAGCACTGCGTTGGTTTTCCCTTGAAGAGGAAAGGGTGATGTAGCAAAGTAGCGTAAGTATTTCCCTCAGTTTTTGAGAACCAAGGTATCAATCTAGTAGGAGGCTACGCGCGAGTCCCTCGCACCTACACAAAACAAATAAATCCTCGCAACCAACGCGATAAGGGGTTGTCAATCCCTACACGGTCACTTACGAGAGTGAGATCTGATATATATGATAGGATAATATTTTTGGTAGTTTTATGATAAAGATGCAAAGTAAAATAAAAGCAAAGTAAAAGGCAACGGAAATAACTAAGTGTTGGAAGATTAATATGATGAAGATAGACCCGGGGGCCATAGGTTTCACTAGTGGCTTCTCTCATGAGCATAAGTATTCTACGGTGGGTGAACAAATTACTGTTGAGCAATTGACAGAATTGAGCATAGTTATGAGAATATCTAGGTATGATCATGTATATAGGCATCACGTCCAAGACAAGTAGACCGACTCCTGCCTGCATCTACTACTATTACTCCACACATCGACCGCTATCCAGCATGCATCTAGAGTTTTAAGTTCATAAGAACAGAGTAACTCCTTAAGCAAGATGACATGATGTAGAGGGATAAATTCATGCAATATGATAAAAACCCCATCTTGTTATCCTCGATGGCAACAATACTATACGTGCCTTGCTGCCCCTACTGTAACTGGGAAAGGACACCGCAAGATTGAACCCAAAGCTAAGCACTTCTCCCATTGCAAAGAAGATCAATCTAGTAGGCCAAACCAAACTAATAATTCAAAGAGACCTGCAAAGATAACCAATCATACATAAAAGAATTCAGAGGATTCAAATATTGTTCATAGACAAACTTGATCATAAACCCACAATTCATCGGTCTCAACAAACACACCGCAAAAGAAGATTACATCGATTAGATCTCCACAAGAGAGGGGGAGAACACTGTATTGAGATCCAAAAAGAGAGAAGAAGCCATCTAGCTAATTACTATGGACCCGAAGGTCTGAGGTAAACTACTCACACTTCATCGGAGAGGCTATGGTGTTGATGTAGAAGCCCTCCGTGATGGATGCCCCCTCCGACAGAGCTCCGGAACAGGCCCCAAGATGGGATCTCGTGGGTACAGAAGGTTGCGGCGGTGGAATTAGGTTTTTGGCTCTGTATCTGATCGTTTGGGGGTACGTAGGTATATATAGGAGGAAGAAGTACGTCGGTGGAGAAACAGGGGGCCCACGAGGGTGGAGGGCGCGCCCTGGGGGGCTAGGCGTGCCCCCCTAGCTCGTGGCCTCCTGGAAGCTTCTCTTACGTAGGGTCCAAGTCTCCTAGATCATGTTCATTCCGAAAATCATGTTCCCGAAGGTTTCATTCCGTTTGGACTCCGTTTGATATTCTTTTTCTGCGAAACTCTGAAATAGGCAAAAACAACAATTCTGGGCTGGGCCTCCGGTTAATAGGTTAGTCTCAAAAATAATATAAAAGTGAATAATAAAGCCCAATAATGTCCAAACAGAAGATAATATAGCATGGAGCAATCAAAAATTATAGATACGTTGGAGACGTATCAAGCATCCCCAAGCTGAATTCCTGCTCGTCCTCGAGTAGGTAAATGATAAAAACAGAATTCTTGATGCGGAGTGCTACTTGGCATAATTTCAATGTAATTCTTCTTAATTGTGGTATGAATATTCAGATCCGAAAGATTCAAGATAAAAGTTCATATTGACATAAAATAATAATACTTCAAGTATACTAACTAAGCAATTATGTCCTCTCAAAATAACATGGCCAAAGAAAGTTTATCCCTACAAAATCATATAGTTTAGTCATGCTCCATTTTCGTCACACAAGAATGCTCTCATCATGCACAACCCCGATGACAAGCCAAGCAATTGTTTCATACTTTAGTAATCTCAAACTTTATAAACCTTCACGCAATACATGAGCGCGAGCCATGGACATAGCACTATGGGTGGAATAGAATATGATGATGGGGGTTATGTGGAGAAGACAAAAAGGAGAAAGTCTCACATCAACGAGGCTAATCAATGAGCTATGGAGATGCCCATCAATTGATGTTAATGCAAGGAGTAGGGATTGCCATGCAACGGATGCACTAGAGCTATAAATATATGAAATCTCAACAAAAGAAACTAAGTGGGTGTGCATCCAACTTGCTTGCTCACAAAGACCTAGGGCACTTGAGGAGGCCCATTGTTGGAATATACAAGCCAAGTTCTATAATGAAAAATCCCCACTAGTATATGAAAATGACAAAACAAGAGACTCTCTATCATGAAGATTATGGTGCTACTTTGAAGCACAAGTGTGGTAAAAGGATAGTAACATTGTCCATTCTCTCTTTTTCTCTCATTTTTTTGGGCCTTCTCTTTTTTTATGGCCTTTCTCTCTTTTTTTTATTCCTCACTTGGGACAATGCTCTAGAAAATGATGATCATCACACTTCTATTTATTTACAACTCAATGGTTACAACTCGATACTAGAACAAAGTATGACTCTCTATGAATGCCTCCGGCGGTGTACCGGGATATGCAATGAACCAAGAGTGACATGTATGAAAGAATTATGAATGGTGTCTTTGCCACAAATACTATGTCAATTACATGATCATGCTAAGCAATATGACAATGATGAACGTGTCATGATAAGCGGAATGGTGGAAAGTTGCATGACAGTATATCACGGAATGGCTATGGAAATGCCATAATAGGTAGGTATGGTGGCTGTTTTGAGGAAGATATAAGGAGGTTTATGTGTGAAAGAGCGTATCATATCACGGGGTTTGGATGCACCGGCGAAGTATGCACCAACTCTCAATGTGAGAAAGGGCAATGCATGGTACCGAAGAGGCTAGCAATGATGGAAGGGTGATAGTGCGCATAATCCATGGACTCAACATTAGTCATAAAGAACTCACATACTTATTGCAAAAATCTACAAGTCATCAAAAACCAAGCACTACGCGCATGCTCCTGGGGGGATAGATTGGTAGGAAAAGACCATCGCTCGTCCCCGACCGCCACTCATAAGGAGGACAATCAAAGAACACCTCATGTTTCAAATTTGTTACATAACGTTTACCATACGTGCATGCTACGGGACTTGCAAACTTCAACACAAGTATTTCTCAAATTCACAACTACTCAACTAGCACGACTTTAAAAACACCGGGCGGTCGGCGGCTCGGCTACCTCGGTCCGGCGGGACTCCGGCGGGGTCGGACGGGGCTCCGGCGGGCTCGGGAGAGGGCGGCGAGGGGCGGCGGGGCTGCGGGGTTGTCGGGGGCAGCGAGGGGCGACGAGGGCGGCGGCGTTCGGGGCTCCGGCGGGGCTCCTCGCGGCGGCTTCGGGTCGGGGCGGGGTGAGGAGAGGGGCGGCGGGGGGAGTATTTAAGAAGGGGGGTGGCGTGGGGGAGGGGGCAAGGGGCGGCGGCGACGAGCGGGACTCGAGGCGGCGGCAGCGTTCGACTCCGGGTGGGAGACGACGCGGGGGGGAGATGGGCCGTCGGCTGGGCTTCGGCCCAGTCGGCGCGCTCGCTATTTTTTTAAATAAATTCCGCCGAACCTAAAAAAAATCCTAGAAACATAAATAAAAATCTAAAAATGCCAACATAAATTTTCACCGTCTAATTAAAATAATTAGAACGAGATGAACATTTTCTTGGCTCTAAAATGCAGTTTTTAAAATGTGCAATTTTTTTCTAATGCAAATAAAATTGCAAATAAAATCTGAATAAAATCAAATATTTGATTTTAATATTTTTCCTCCAATATTTCAATTATTTTGGAGAAGTCATATTTTCTCCTCTCATTTATTTTTAATACGAAATATTTTTTGGAGAGAAAATAATTAAAACCAAAAATCCTCGTTTCACTATTTGATAAAAACCGGGAAAATCCCCAACTCTCTCCGAAGGTCCTTGGGTTGCTTAGGATTTCGAGGATTGCAAACGAGAAAACAATAACATATGATATGCAATGATGACCTAATGTATAACATTCTAAATTGGAAATTTGGGATGTTACAAACCTACCCCCTTAAGATGAATCTCGCCCTCGAGATTCGGGTTGGCTAGAAAATAGGTGAGAGTGGTCCTTCCGTAGATCTTCCTCTCGCTCCCAGGTGGCTTCCTCTCCAGTGTGGTGACTGCACTGAACTTTGCAGAACTTGATAACCTTGCTGCCGCGTGACTCGACTGGCATACTCGAGAATCTTGACTGGTTTCTCCTTATAAGTCAAATCACTTTCCAACTGAATCGCTTCCAGTGGCACTGTATCTCTCAGCGGTATCTCAGCCATCTCTGCGTGGCACTTCTTTAACTGGGAAATGTGGAACACATCGTGAACTCCTGACAATCCTTCAGGTAATTCCAACTTTTAAGCGACTTCTCCCATACGCTCCAAAATTCTGTATGGTCCGATAAAACGTGGTGCTAACCTTCCTTTAACTCCGAAGCGCTTAACTCCTCGAAGTGGGGACACACGAAGATAAACTCTGTCTCCGACTTCGTAAACTGTTTCATTGCGTTTAGAATCTGCATAACTCTTCTGCCTGGATTGGGCTACCTTGAGCCTATCGCGAATCAATTTCACCTTATGTTCTGATTCCTTAATCAAGTCTGGTCCAAACAACTGCCGGTCTCCAACTTCGTTCCACATTAAGGGTGTTCTACACCTCCTTCCGTACAAAGCTTCGAAAGGGGCCATCTTCAAACTGGTTTGATAACTGTTGTTGTAAGAAAACTCTGCATACGACAAATTGTCATCCCAACTAGATCCATAATCTAGCGCACAAGCTCTCAGCATGTCCTCCAAAATCTGATTGACTCTCTCGGTCTGTCCATCTGTCTGTGGATGAAAAGTTGTGCTGAATTCTAGCCTGGTTCCAAAAGTTTCATGTAACTGAATCCAAAACTTTGAGGTAAATTGGGTTCCTCTATCTGATACAATGGTCCTCGGAACTCCATGCAGACATACGATTCTGGTCATGTATATCTTTGCCAACTTAGCACTGGTGTAAGTGGTCTTCACTTGGATGAAATGAGCTACTTTCATCAAACGATCGACTACAACCCATATCGAGTCATAGCCTGAACGAGTCCTGGGCAATCCCGTGATAAAATCCATGCCTAGTTTATCCCACTTCCATTCGGGTATCGGCAATGGTTGTAGCAATCCTGCTGGCTTCTGATGCTCTGCCTTTACTCTCCGACATACATCACAAACCGCTACATACTCCACAATATCCTTCTTCATTCCGGTCCACCAGAAAGTATCCTTCAAATCCAAATACATCTTGGTATTTCCTGGGTGAATCGAATACGGCGAATCATGGGCCTCTTGCAAGATCAACTTCCTGATCTCCGGATCATTAGGCACATAAACGCGGTCCTCAAACCATAAGGTATCGTGCTCATCCTCGCGAAATCCTTTGGCTTTTCCTTTACTCATCCTTTCCTTTATCTCGGCGATATCCTTATATGCCTTCTGGGCTTCTCTGATCTTTTCCATCAAGGTAGACTGAATCTCCAATGCTGCTACGTGACCTCTCGGAACTATTTCCAAACATAGCTCGCGAAGATCCTCGGCTAACTCCTGGGGTAACTCTCCTGTCATGAGGGTGTTGACATGGCTCTTGCGGCTCAACGCATCAGCTACTACGTTAGCCTTTCCGGGGTGATAATGCAATCTCATATCATAATCCTTTATGAGCTCCAACCATCTCCTTTGCCTGAGGTTCAACTCCTTCTGCGTGAAGATGTATTTCAAACTCTTGTGATCTGTGTACACCTCACAGTGGTTTCCGATGAGAAAATGTCTCCATGTCTTCAACGCATGCACTACGGCTGCTAACTCCAGATCATGTGTAGCGTAATTCTTCTCATGGGGTTTAAGTTGTCGTGAAGCATATGAAACAACTCTTCCTTCCTGCATAATCACTGCTCCAAGTCCTCGACGAGAAGCGTCGCAATAAACTTCATAATCCTTGAGTTGGTCTGGCAGAATCAACACTGGTGATGTAACCAAATGTTTCTTCAACTCCTGAAAACTAGCTGCACAATCCTCAGTCCAATTGAACTTGGTGTCTTTCTTCAATAGCTCAGTCATGGGCTTCGCAATCTTCGAGAAATTCTCAATGAATCTCCGGTAGTATCCTGCGAGTCCAAGAAAAGTCCGGATCTCTCCAACTGACGTGGGTGATTCCCAATTTGTCACAGTGACAACTTTGGTAGGGTCTACTGCTATTCCTTCTCTGGATATAACATGTCCGAGGAATCCAACTTCCTTTAACGAAAACTCACATTTGCTGAACTTGGCGTATAACTGATGTTCTCTGAGCTTCTCAAGTACCAAACGCAAATGTTCCTTATGTTCTTCTTCATTCTTCGAGTAGACTAAAATATCATCAATGAACACCACGACGAACTTGTCCAAAAACTCCATAAACACCTTGTTCATCAGGTTCATGAAATAGGCAGGTGCGTTAGTCAGACCAAATGACATAACGGTATACTCATATAGCCCATACCTGGTGGTAAAAGCCGTCTTAGGTATATCCCGCTCTCGAATCTTCAACTGATGGTATCCTGATCGCAGATCGATCTTGGAAAATACCTTAGCTCCTTCTAAGCGGTCAAACAGATCATTGATCATCGGCAGAGGGTACTTGTTCTTGATGGTCACTTCATTCAATCCGCGATAATCAACAACCATCCTTAACGATCCATCCTTCTTCTGCACTAGAAGTACTGGCGATCCCCAAGGTGACGAACTTGGGCGAATATAGCCTTTATCCAGTCACTCCTTAATCTGCTTCTTAATTTCCTCCAAATCCTTTGCGGGCATCCTGTACGGTCTCTTAGATATTGGCCCTGTGCCTGGCAAAAGTTCAATCAAAAACTCAATGTCTCTATCCGGTGGCATGCCTGGCAACTCCTCTGGAAATACGTCGGGGTAATCCTCCACCACTGGTACTTCCTCCTGTACAACTCCTGATAAGGAATTTACTTGAGTCCTCTTCGGCACATGCCGGGATACATACTTAATCCTTCTTCCTTCTGGGGTGGTAAGCAATATCGACTTACTAGCGCATTCAATGTTCCCTCCATACTTCGATAACCAATCCATGCCTAATATCACATCCAGTCCTTGCGATTCCAATATTATTAGGTCCGAGGGAAACACGTAGTTACCAATCCTCAATGGTAACCGATCACACCATAGACTAGCCATATTCTCTGCTCCTGGCGAGGTTACTAATATGGGTGACCTAAGGGCTTGGGTTGACAGTTTATACTTATCCACAAATGCCCTTGATATGTATGAATGCGATGCACCAGTATCAAAAAGAACGAGTGCAGTAAATCACTTAACCAAAAACTTACCTATTACTGCATCAGGCTGTGCTTCAACCTCCTCCACGTAAACGAGGTTCACTTGTCCTTTATTGAAAGGGTTAGGATTCTTCCCAGAGCTTCCATTGCCATTTCGATTCTTAGCTTCCGGGCATTCATTAGCATAATGTCCAATCTTCTGGCATTTGAGACAAGTGACTTGGCTCATATCCCTCTTAGCTGGGGTCGATGGGTTGTTACGGTTCTGTCCGTTGCCTGCTCCATTACCATTACCATTCTTGGGTCCACTGTGGTTGTGCGAACCTCCTCCATGTGTATGCTGAAAAGGTCCTCCCGAATTCGGGGTAAAACGGGGCTTCTGATGAGCTCCAGAATTGTGCTTTCCTTGTCCATACTTTCTCTTGCGATTTTCAATCTGATGCTGCTTCCCTTCAATCATTAAAGCTCTATCTACCAACTCCTGGTAGTTGTTGAAGGTTGCTACCAGTAACTGCATGCTCAGCTCATCATTCAGTCCTTCCAGAAACTTCTCCTGCTTGGCGGCATCTGTAGCAACGTCATCTGGGGCATAACGTGCTAACTTACTAAAGTCCTCCACATATTGGCCTACGGTGCGTCCTCCTTGGCGTAGGTTGTGAAACTCACGCTTCTTCATAGACATGGCTCCTGCTGAAACATGGGCAGTACGAAAAGCTTGCTGAAACTGATCCCAGCTAACAGTGTCAATAGGGTGTGTGGCTGTGTAATTCTCCCACCATGATGCTGCGGGTCCATCAAGCTGATGTGCGGCAAAACGCTCTCTCTCCGCATCTGTGCATCCTGCAGTGGTCACCTCCCTTCCAACCTTGCGGAGCGAATCATCTGCAACAATCGGCTCGGTGCTGCTGGAGTGTTAGCACCTTACGATGTGATAGACCGTACCAACCTACATCCCCTACATCTGCTAGTCTACCACGTAAGAGTTCACACGACTTAGTCAACTATGCTAGAGCCCATAATAGCTTGTGGCTGCACATGGAAGTTTCTAGCATGAATAACCTCATGATCCCTTTGAGCCTGGGTGGCGGTCCATAAAACAAACAGGCAATCACTGGAATACCCAGGTGCCTCAATCCACCCAGATGTGAGTTTTAGTTGCCACCTTAAGTAAACCATTAATTAACAATCTCACATCTGTCATGGATATCTCTCAAACCCAATCCACGTCTACGAGCATAGCCGATATAAGCAACGTAGAAGTAACTCCCAAGGGTTTGATAGTAAACAGGTAATAGGTACTACCTCAACTACTCCCCAATTCCCACAGTTTAAATCAGATCCTAACCATGCAATGTTTGAGGGTTGATCTAATGCAATAAAACTGGGTAGTAAAGAGGTATGATCACGGTCTTACTTGCCTTGTTGATGATCCGTGAAACCTAGAGATTCGAAGTAGCAAGTGGCGCACTCTGGGTACTCTATCGCAAACAAACAAGCATACAATAAGCACTCAGCTAATGCACAAGAAAAACTCAAATAAAAGAACTAACCAGAAAGTTGAACTTAAGAACTCCGGTTTGCAAAAAGAAACAAATCGAACGAAACAACGAAAGACAAGCGGCGAAAGAAACTGGCTTCGTTTACTAATCTGAATCTAGGTCAAATTTTTCAGGAGCAAAAACTTGTTTGAGTTGGTTAAACAGAAAGAGAATTTTCGAGACGAAACTCTAGGCCCTTGAATCGCCTGATTCCGATAAACGAGCGAAAAGTTAAACTAATACGAAAAACAGATCGGAAATCGCGATCTGGAAAAATCGCGGATAATCCGACGAAAAATAAAACTGAAAAACAGTTAAACGAACGAACGTTCGTTAAGAGCGACTAACCAGCGAACACGTTCGTTAAAACGAACGGGTCGGTGAATGTTCACTAATTAACTAAACCGGAAGAAAAAATAAACCGATCTAAAATAATAATAAAATCTAGGGTACGGAAAAAAATAAACCGAGGCAGTTTTTTAAAAAAACTGGGCGGTCGGTGGCTCGGCTACCTCGGTCCGGCGGGGTCGGACGGGGCTCCGGCGGGCTCGGGAGAGGGCGGCGGGGCTGCGGGGTCGTCGGGGGCGGCGAGGGGCGACGAGGGCGGCGGCGTTCGGGGCTTCTCGAGACGGCGGCGATGGGCGGCTCCAGCGCGGCACCTCCGGGCGGCGTCGGGTGCGGGGCGGGGTCAGGACGGGGTGAGGAGAGGGCGGCGGGGCTGGGGTACTTAAAGAGGGGGGGTGGCGTGGGGGAGGGGGCAAGGGGCGGCGGCGACGAGCGGGACTCGGGGCGGCGGTGGTCTCCGTCTCGGTCTCCAGGAGGGAGACGAGGCGCAGGGCTGGGCTGGGCCGTCGGCTGGGTTTCGGCCCAGTCGGCGCTAGCGTGTTTTTTTTTAAAATTTAATTCCGCCGAATTAAAAAAAAGCCTACAAAATAAATAAAAATCTAAAAATTCCAAAATAAATTTTCACCGTCTAATTTAAATAATTAGAACGAGATGAACATTTTCTTGGCCCTAAAAATGCAGTTTTTAAAACGTGCAATTTTTCTAAGGCAAATAAAATTGCAAATAAAACCCGAATAAAATCAAATATTTGATTTTAATATTTTTCCTCCAATATTTCAATTATTTTGGAGAAGTCATATTTTCTCCTCTCATTTATTTTTTTATGAAATATTTTTCGGAGAGAAAATAATTAAAACCAAAAAAATCCTCGTTTCAATATTTGATAAAAATCAAAGATGAAAACCGGGAAAATCCCCAACTCTCTCCGAAGGTCCTTGAGTTGCTTAGGATTTCGAGGATTGCTAACGAGAAAGCAATAAAATATGATATGCATGATGATCTAATGTATAACATTCCAAACTGGAAATTTGGGATGTTACAAACCTGCCCCCTTAAGATGAATCTCGCCCTCGAGATTCGGGTTGGCTAGAAAATAGGTTGGAGTGGTCCTTCCGTAGATCTTCCTCTCGCTCCCAGGTGGCTTCCTCTCCAGTGTGGTGACTGCACTAAACTTTGCAGAACTTGATAACCTTGCTGCGCGTGACTTGACTGGCATACTCGAGAATCTTGACTGGTTTCTCCTTATAAGTCAAATCACTTTCCAACTGAATCGCTTCCAGTGGCACTGTATCTCTCAGTGGTATCTCAGCCATCTCTGCGTGGCACTTCTTTAACTTGGAAACGTGGAACACATCGTGAACTCCTGACAATCCTTCAGGTAATTCCAACTTGTAAGCGACTTCTCCCATACGCTCCAAAATTCTGTATGGTCCGATAAAACGTGGTGCTAACCTTCCTTTAACTCCGAAGCGCTTAACTCCTCGAAGTGGGGACACACGAAGATAAACTCTGTCTCCGACTTCGTAAACTGTTTCATTGCGTTTAGAATCTGCATAACTCTTCTGCCTGGATTGGGCTACCTTGAGCCTATCGCGAATCAATTTCACCTTCTGTTCTGATTCCTTAATCAAGTCTGGTCCAAACAACTGGCGGTCTCCAACTTCGTTCCACATTAAGGGTGTTCTACACCTCCTTCCGTACAAAGCTTCGAAAGGGGCCATCTTCAAACTGGTTTGATAACTGTTGTTGTAAGAAAACTCTGCATATGGCAAATTGTCATCCCAACTAGATCCATAATCTAGCGCAGAAGCTCTCAGCATGTCCTCCAAAATCTGATTGACTCTCTCGGTCTGTCCATCTGTCTGTGGATGAAAAGCTGTGCTGAATTCTAGCCTGGTTCCCAAAGTTTCATGTAACTGAATCCAAAACTTTGAGGTAAACTGGGTTCCTCTATCTGATACAATGGTCCTCGGAACTCCATGCAGACATACAATTCTGGTCATGTATATCTTTGCCAACTTAGCACTCGTGTAAGTGGTCTTCCCTTGGATGAAATGAGCTACTCTCATCAAACGATCGACTACAACCCATATCGAGTCATAGCCTGAACGAGTCCTGGGCAATCCCGTGATAAAATCCATGCCTAGTTTATCCCACTTCCATTCGGGTATCGGCAATGGCTGTAGCAATCCTGCTGGCTTCTGATGCTCTGCCTTTACTCTCTGACATACATCACAAACTCCTACATACTCCGCAATATCCTTCTTCATTCCGGTCCACCAGAAAGTATCCTTCAAATCCAAATACATCTTGGTATTTCCTGGGTGAATCGAATACGGCGAATCATGGGCCTCTTGCAAGATCAACTTCCTGATCTCCGGATCATTAGGCACATAAACGCGGTCCTCAAACCATAAGGTATCGTGCTCATCCTCGCGAAATCCTTTGGCTTTTCCTTTACTCATCCATTCCTTTATTTCCGCAATCTCCTTGTCTGTCTTCTGGGCTTCTCTGATCTTTTCCAACAAGGTAGACTGAATCTCCAATGCTGCTACATGGCCTCTCGAAACTATTTCCAAACATAGCTCGCGAAGATCCTCGGCTAACTCCTGGGGTAACTCTCCTGTCATGAGGGTGTTGACATGGCTCTTGCGGCTCAATGCATCAGCTACTACGTTAGCTTTTCCGGGGTGATAATGCAATCTCATATCATAATCCTTTATGAGCTCCAACCATCTCCTTTGCCTGAGGTTCAACTCCTTCTGCGTGAAGATGTATTTCAAACTCTTGTGATCCGTGTACACCTCACAGTGGTTTCCGATGAGAAAATGTCTCCATGTCTTCAATGCATGCACTACGGCCGCTAACTCCAGATCATGTGTAGCGTAATTCTTCTCATGGGGTTTAAGCTGTCGTGAAGCATATGAAACAACTCTTCCTTCCTGCATAAGCACTGCTCCAAGTCCTCGACGAGAAGCATCGCAATAAACTTCATAATCCTTGCGTTGATCTGGCAGAATCAACACTGGTGATGTAACCAAACGTTTCTTCAACTCCTGAAAACTAGCTTCACAATCCTCAGTCCAATTGAACTTGGTGTCTTTCTTCAATAACTCCGTCATGGGCTTTGCAATCTTCGAGAAATTCTCAATGAATCTCCGGTAGTATCCTGTGAGTCCAAGAAAACTCCGGATCTCTCCAACTGACGTGGGTGATTCCCAATTTGTCACAGTGACAACTTTGGTAGGGTCTACTGCTATTCCTTCTCCGGATATAACATCTCCGAGGAATCCAACTTCCTTCAACCAAAACTCACATTTGCTGAACTTGGCGTATAACTGATGTTCTCTGGGCTTCTCAAGTACCAACGCAAATGTTCCTTATGCTCTTCTTCATCCTTCGAGTAGACTACAATATCATCAATGAATACCACGACGAACTTATCCAAAAACTCCATAAACACCTTGTTCATCAGGTTCATGAAATAGGCAGGTGCGTTAGTCAGACCAAATGACATAACGGTATACTCATATAGCCCATACCTGGTGGTAAAAGCCGTCTTAGGTATATCCTGCTCTCGAATCTTCAACTGATGGTATCCTGATCGCAGATCGATCTTGGAAAGTACCTTAGCTCCTTCTAAGCGGTCAAACAGATCATTGATCATCGGCAGTGGGTACTTGTTCTTGATGGTCACTTCATTCAATCCTCGATAATTAACAACCATCCTTAACGATCCATCCTTCTTCTCCACTAGAAGTACTAGCGATCCCCAAGGTGACGAACTTGGGCGAATATAGCCTTTATCCAGTAACTCCTTAATCTGCTTCTTAATTTCCTCCAAATCTTTTGCGGGCATCCTGTACGGTCTCTTAGATATTGGTCCTGTGCCTGGCAAAAGCTCAATCAAAAACTCAATGTCTCTATCTGGTGGCATGCCTGGCAACTCCTCTGGAAATACGTCGGGGTAATCCTTCACCACTGGTACTTCCTCCTGTACAACTCCTGATAAGGAATTCACTTGAGTCCTCTTCGGCACATGCCGGGATACATACTTAATCCTTCTTCCTTCTGGGGTGGTAAGCAATATCAACTTACTAGCGCATTCAATGTTCCCTCCATACTTCGATAACCAATCCATGCCTAATATCACATCCAGTCCTTGCGATTCCAATACTATTAGGTCCGAGGGAAACACGTAGTTACCAATCCTCAATGGTAACCGATCACACCATAGACTAGCCATATACTCTGCTCCTGGCGAGGTTACTAACATGGGTGACCTAAGGGCTTGGGTTGACAGTTTATACTTATCCAAAAATGCCCTTGATATGTATGAATGTGATGCACCAGTATCAAAAAGAAAGAGTGCAGTAAATGACTTAACCAAAAACTTACCTATTACTGCATCAGGCTGTGCTTCAACCTCCTCCACGTAAACGTGGTTCACTTGTCCTTTATTGAAAGGGTTAGGCTTCTTCCCAGAGCTTCCATTGCCATTTCCATTCTTAGCTTCCGGGCATTCATTAGCATAGTGTCCAGTCTTCTGGCATTTGAAACAAGTGACTTGGCTCATATCCCTCTTAGCTGGGGTCAATGTGTTGTTACGGTTCTGTCCGTTGCTTGCTCCATTCCCATTACCATTCTTGGGTCCACTAGGGTTGTGCGAACCTCCTCCATGTGTATGCTGAAAAGGTCCTCCCGAATTCGGGGTAAAACGGGGCTTCTGATGAGCTCCAGAATTGTGCTTTCCTTGTCCATACTTCCTCTTGCGATTTTCAATCTGCTGCTGCTTCCCTTCGATCATTAAAGCTCTATCTACCAACTCCTGGTAGTTGTTGAAGGTTGCTACCATTAACTGCATGGTCAGCACATCATTCAGTCCTTCCAGAAACTTCTCCTGCTTGGCTGCATCTGTAGCAACGTCATCTGGGGCATAACATGCTAACTTACTAAAGTCCTCCACATATTGACCTACGGTGCGTCCTCCTTGGCGTAGGTTGCGAAACTCACGCTTCTTCATAGCCATAGCTCCTGCTGAAACATGGGCAGTACGAAAAGCTTGCTGAAACTGATCCCAGGTAACAGTGTCAATAGGGTGTGTGGCTGTGTAATTCTCCCACCATAATGCTGCGGGTCCATCAAGCTGATGTGCGGCAAAACACACTCTCTCCGCATCTGTGCATCCTGTAGTGGTCAGCTCCCTTCCAACCTTGCGGAGCCAATCATCTGCAACAATCGGCTCGGTGCTGCTGGAAAACACCGGCGGATTTAGCCTCAAGAAATGGGCTAAGTGATCAACAGGTGGTGGTGGTGGGTTGTTGTTGTTGTTGTTGTTGTTGCTGCCTTGGTTCTGTACTAACACTTGCATCAGGGCATTCTGCTGCTGAATCAACTGAGTGATCTCTGGTGGAAAAACAAATCCGGTGTCACGTCTCGGAGGCATCTGATAGGTTTAGAAAAGATGAGAATATAGAATAGAATGAGGTCTAGAGGGAAAACACTACCCATATGCACATGAGACAAACACAATCAAGATCACTCAATCAAACAAGGCAATACAATCGATCTAACTATCGTTACTACGTGCTCGGACTATACTATATACATGGGGGAAAATACTACTACTGATATGGTGGTCTACTAGAAATTTTGATCGGTCGAAGACTCCATGATATCTACTCCAGCTTCATCAACATAGTCATCTTCACTTGGGTCCGAGTCGGTGTCGTCGATGATGATGTAGTTCTCCGGGCAAGTAGAATCGTCGTCTTCTCCTCCTGGTGATGGATCTCCCATGAAAACTCCGATCTTCTTTATCAGGTCTTCATTCTTCTCCAATAGTGTTGTGATTTCCTCCTCATATCCATCGCGTGTAGACTTGATTTCTTCCTCCAGCTCCGTGATCTTGGTCAATGCCTTCTTCGGTTCTATCATGCCTGTGCACATTTGGTTCTCCTGGCGACGAATGTGCTGGTTTAACTCCTGGATGAAAGCTGCAATTGATCTGTCCTTCCTAGTGCTGATCATCTCCCATTGTTCATCTCGGTGTCCACAAATCTGGTAGATAGTATCCTTAAGCTCCTTGTGGTACACTTCTCCAATGCGTCCCATGGTGATGTGGGCTACCATGCTCTTTCCTAGACTCCAGGTTGGTGCATCAAAGGAAAACTCTATAGGCTCAGTGACTGGCATGAACGTCCTTCCTGGAACTTGAACTTGAATCATCCAGCGCTCTTCTTCTGGTAGTGTGGCGTTGTAGGTTCCGGTGAAGCTTGGTATTCCGATGTTTAGGTATCTAGTGACTTCCTTCAAGTGGCGTCCAAAGGGTGTATCTTCATCTGGTTGCATGAACTTGTTCCTTGCATCCGCCATCCTAAAAGAGTAGAAAATGGAGAGGAGTAAGAAAATGAGAAGAGAGTAGTGTTCTAGGGTTTAAACTTAGTGCTCGTGTCCTACAGTCAGCGTGTGCTCTGATACCACCTTTGTAGCGACCAGACCACAAACAGTCTGTGCTTCTGTGCACCACTGTCATCCCTGGATCAGTAATGCTGACACGCACAGTACAAATGGAGGATTTATAACAGAGTAGCAATCACACACTTATTACAACGAGTATCTCAAAAGAGAAATAAGTATGTTAAATATGGCTTAAGGCCATCTAATACGATAACAGCGGAAGACTTGGAAGATAAGTGAGTCCATCAACTCCAACGGCATCACTGAGTATAAGACCACGACCTAAGGCATCTTACTCGTCGTCTGAAAAGTCAGCAACATGGAACGTTGCAGCCCAAAATGGGTCAGCACATGGAATATGCTGGCAAAATAACACATAGAGAGTATTGAACAGAATGATGCTATCACTACATGCATATTTGGCTGGTGGAAAGCTCTATGGTTCTGTTTTGCAAAAAGCTAATTTTTCCCTACTGCAAAGGAATAAATTTTATTTAACTATCATGGTGGTTGTGAAACATTGAGATGGTTGACAGCATCTCAATCCCAATTAAGTAATCATCCTTAACCCAACAGAATTAATTAAAGTAACATGGTGATGAGATTCACATGATAATCCAGATACTAGATACTCAAAACGTCCATAACCGGGGACACGGCTAACCATGATTAGTTTATACACTCTGCAGAGGTTTGTGCACTTTTCCCCACAAGACTCGATTGCCTCCGCTTGATTCTCGCACTACATGATGTTTGAGAAACGGATGACCGAGACACAGTCTTTCAGAAGTGTTAGCACCTTACGATGTGATAGACCGTACCAACCTACATCCCCTACATCTGCTAGTCTACCACGTAAGAGTTCACACGACTTAGTCAACTATGCTAGAGCCCATAATAGCTTGTGGCTGCACATGGAAGTTTCTAGCATGAATAACCTCATGATCCCTTTGAGCCTGGGTGGCGGTCCATAAAACAAACAGGCAATCACTGGAATACCCAGGTGCCTCAATCCACCCAGAGGTGAGTTTTAGTTGCCACCTTAAGTAAACCATTAATTAACAATCTCACATCTGTCATGGATATCTCTCAAACCCAATCCACGTCTACGAGCATAGCCGATATAAGCAACGTAGAAGTAACTCCCAAGGGTTTGATAGTAAACAGGTAATAGGTACTACCTCAACTACTCCCCAATTCCCACAGTTTAAATCAGATCCTAACCATGCAATGTTTGAGGGTTGATCTAATGCAATAAAACTGGGTAGTAAAGAGGTATGATCACGGTCTTACTTGCCTTGTTGATGATTCGTGAAACCTAGAGATTCGAAGTAGCAAGCGGCGCACTCTGGGTACTCTATCGCAAACAAACAAGCATACAATAAGCACTCAACTAATGCACAAGAAAAACTCAAATAAAAGAACTAACCAGAAAGTTGAACTTAAGAACTCCGGTTTGCAAAAAGAAACAAATCGAACGAAACAACGAAAGACAAGCGGCGAAAGAAAATGGCTTCGTTTACTAATCTGAATCTAGGTCAAATTTTTCAGGAGCAAAAACTTGTTTGAGTTGGTTAAACAGAAAGAGAATTTCGAGACGAAACTCTAGGCCCTTGAATCGCCTGATTCCGATAAACGAGCGAAAAGTTAAACTAATACAAAAAACAGATCAGAAATCGCGATCTGGAAAAATCGCGGATAATCCGACGAAAAATAAAACTGACAAATAGTTAAATGAACGAACGTTCGTTAAGAGCGACTAACCGGCGAACACGTTCGTTAAAACGAACGGGTCGGTGAATGTTCACTAATTAACTAAACGGAAGAAAAAATAAACCGATCTAAAATAATAATAAAATCTAGGGTTCGGAAAAAAATAAACCGAGGCGGTTTTTAAAAAAAACTGGGCGGTCGGCGGCTCGGCTACCTCGGTCCGGCGGGGTCGGACGAGGCTCCGGCGGGCTCGGGAGAGGGCGGCGAGGGGCGGCGGGGCTGCGGGGTCGTCGGGGGCGGCGAGGGGCGACGAGGGCGGCGGCGTTCGGGGCTTCCCGAGGCGGCGGCGATGGGCGGCTCCGGCGCGGCACCTCCGGGCGGCGTCGGGTGCGGGGCGGGGTGAGGACGGGGTGAGGAGAGGGCGGCGGGGCTGGGGTACTTAAAGAGGGGGGGTGGCGTGGGGGAGGGGGCAAGGGGCGGCGGCGACGAGCAGGACTCGGGGCGGCGGTGGTCTCCGTCTCGGTCTCCAAGAGGGAGACGAGGCGCGGGGCTGGGCTGGGCCGTCGGCTGGGTTTCGGCCCAGTCGGCGCTAGCGTGTTTTTTTTTAAATTAATTCCGCCGAATTAAAAAAATCCTAGATAAATAAATAAAAATCTAAAAATTCCAAAATAAATTTTCACCATCTAATTTAAATAATTAGAACGAGATGAACATTTTCTTGGCCCTAAAAATGCAGTTTTTAAAACGTGCAATTTTTCTAAGGCAAATAAAATTGCAAATAAAACCCGAGTAAAATCAAATATTTGATTTTAATATTTTTCCTCCAATATTTCAATTATTTTGGAGAAGTCATATTTTCTCCTCTCATTTATTTTTTTATGAAATATTTTTCGGAGAGAAAATAATTAAAACCAAAAAAATCCTCGTTTCAATATTTGATAAAAATCAAAGATGAAAACCGGGAAAATCCCCAACTCTCTCCGAAGGTCCTTGAGTTGCTTAGGATTTCGAGGATTGCTAACGAGAAAGCAATAAAATATGATATGCATGATGATCTAATGTATAACATTCCAAACTGGAAATTTGGGATGTTACAAACCTGCCCCCTTAAGATGAATCTCGCCCTCGAGATTCGGGTTGGCTAGAAAATAGGTTGGAGTGGTCCTTCCGTAGATCTTCCTCTCGCTCCCAGGTGGCTTCCTCTCCAGTGTGGTGACTGCACTGAACTTTGCAGAACTTGATAACCTTGCTGCGCGTGACTTGACTGGCATACTCGAGAATCTTGACTGGTTTCTCCTTCTAAGTCAAATCACTTTCCAACTGAATCGCTTCCAGTGGCACTGTATCTCTCAGCGGTATCTCAGCCATCTCTGTGTGGCACTTCTTTAACTGGGAAACGTGGAACACATCGTGAACTCCTGACAATCCTTCAGGTAATTCCAACTTGTAAGCGACTTCTCCCATACGCTCCAAAATTCTGTATGGTCCGATAAAACGTGGTGCTAACCTTCCTTTAACTCTGAAGCGCTTAACTCCTCGAAGTGGGGACACACGAAGATAAACTCTGTCTCTGACTTCGTAAACTGTTTCATTGCGTTTAGAATCTGCATAACTCTTCTGCCTGGATTGGGCTACCTTGAGCCTATCGCGAATCAATTTCACCTTCTGTTCTGATTCCTTAATCAAGTCTGGTCCAAACAACTGGCGGTCTCCAACTTCGTTCCACATTAAGGGTGTTCTACACCTCCTTCCGTACAAAGCTTCGAAAGGGGCCATCTTCAAACTGGTTTGATAACTGTTGTTGTAAGAAAACTCTGCATATGGCCAATTGTCATCCCAACTAGATCCATAATCTAGCGCACAAGCTCTCAGCATGTCCTCCAAAATCTGATTGACTCTCTCGGTCTGTCCATCTGTCTGTGGATGAAAAGCTGTGCTGAATTCTAGCCTGGTTCCCAAAGTTTCATGTAACTGAATCCAAAACTTTGAGGTAAACTGGGTTCCTCTATCTGATACAATGGTCCTCGGAACTCCATGCAGACATACGATTCTGGTCATGTATATCTTTGCCAACTTAGCACTGGTGTAAGTGGTCTTCACTTGGATGAAATGAGCTACTCTCATCAAACGATCGACTACAACCCATATCGAGTCATAGCCTGAACGAGTCCTGGGCAATCCCGTGATAAAATCCATGCCTAGTTTATCCCACTTCCATTCGGGTATCGGCAATGGCTGTAGCAATCCTGCTGGCTTCTGATGCTCTGCCTTTACTCTCTGACATACATCACAAACTCCTACATACTCCGCAATATCCTTCTTCATTCCGGTCCACCAGAAAGTATCCTTCAAATCCAAATACATCTTGGTATTTCCTGGGTGAATCGAATACGGCGAATCATGGGCCTCTTGCAAGATCAACTTCCTGATCTCCGGATCATTAGGCACATAAACGCGGTCCTCAAACCATAAGGTATCGTGCTCATCCTCGCGAAATCCTATGGCTTTTCCTTTACTCATCCATTCCTTTATTTCCGCAATCTCCTTGTCTGTCTTCTGGGCTTCTCTGATCTTTTCCAACAAGGTAGACTGAATCTCCAATGCTGCTACATGGCCTCTCGAAACTATTTCCAAACATAGCTCGCGAAGATCCTAGGCTAACTCCTGGGGTAACTCTCCTGTCATGAGGGTGTTGACATGGCTCTTGCGGCTCAATGCATCAGCTACTACGTTAGCTTTTCCGGGGTGATAATGCAATCTCATATCATAATCCTTTATGAGCTCCAACCATCTCCTTTGCCTGAGGTTCAACTCCTTCTGCGTGAAGATGTATTTCAAACTCTTGTGATCCGTGTACACCTCACAGTGGTTTCCGATGAGAAAATATCTCCATGTCTTCAATGCATTCACTACGGCCGCTAACTCCAGATCATGTGTAGCGTAATTCTTCTCATGGGGTTTAAGCTGTCGTGAAGCATATGAAACAACTCTTCCTTCCTGCATAAGCACTGCTCCAAGTCCTCGACGAGAAGCATCGCAATAAACTTCATAATCCTTGCGTTGATCTGGCAGAATCAACACTGGTGATGTAACCAAACGTTTCTTCAACTCCTGAAAACTAGCTTCACAATCCTCAGTCCAATTGAACTTGGTGTCTTTCTTCAATAACTCCGTCATGGGCTTTGCAATCTTCGAGAAATTCTCAATGAATCTCCGGTAGTATCCTGTGAGTCCAAGAAAACTCCGGATCTCTCCAACTGACGTGGGTGATTCCCAATTTGTCACAGTGACAACTTTGGTAGGGTCTACTGCTATTCCTTCTCCGGATATAACATCTCCGAGGAATCCAACTTCCTTCAACCAAAACTCACATTTGCTGAACTTGGCGTATAACTGATGTTCTCTGGGCTTCTCAAGTACCAACGCAAATGTTCCTTATGCTCTTCTTCATCCTTCGAGTAGACTACAATATCATCAATGAATACCACGACGAACTTATCCAAAAACTCCATAAACACCTTGTTCATCAGGTTCATGAAATAGGCAGGTGCGTTAGTCAGACCAAATGACATAACGGTATACTCATATAGCCCATACCTGGTGGTAAAAGCCGTCTTAGGTATATCCTGCTCTCGAATCTTCAACTGATGGTATCCTGATCGCAGATCGATCTTGGAAAGTACCTTAGCTCCTTCTAAGCGGTCAAACAGATCATTGATCATCGGCAGTGGGTACTTGTTCTTGATGGTCACTTCATTCAATCCTCGATAATTAACAACCATCCTTAACGATCCATCCTTCTTCTCCACTAGAAGTACTAGCGATCCCCAAGGTGACGAACTTGGGCGAATATAGCCTTTATCCAGTAACTCCTTAATCTGCTTCTTAATTTCCTCCAAATCTTTTGCGGGCATCCTGTACGGTCTCTTAGATATTGGTCCTGTGCCTGGCAAAAGCTCAATCAAAAACTCAATGTCTCTATCCGGTGGCATGCCTGGCAACTCCTCTGGAAATACGTCGGGGTAATCCTTCACCACTGGTACTTCCTCCTGTACAACTCCTGATAAGGAATTCACTTGAGTCCTCTTCGGCACATGCCGGGATACATACTTAATCCTTCTTCCTTCTGGGGTGGTAAGCAATATCAACTTACTAGCGCATTCAATGTTCCCTCCATACTTCGATAACCAATCCATGCCTAATATCACATCCAGTCCTTGCGATTCCAATACTATTAGGTCCGAGGGAAACACGTAGTTACCAATCCTCAATGGTAACCGATCACACCATAGACTAGCCATATACTCTGCTCCTGGCGAGGTTACTAACATGGGTGACCTAAGGGCTTGGGTTGACAGTTTATACTTATCCAAAAATGCCCTTGATATGTATGAATGTGATGCACCAGTATCAAAAAGAAAGAGTGCAGTAAATGACTTAACCAAAAACTTACCTATTACTGCATCAGGCTGTGCTTCAACCTCCTCCACGTAAACGTGGTTCACTTGTCCTTTATTGAAAGGGTTAGGCTTCTTCCCAGAGCTTCCATTGCCATTTCCATTCTTAGCTTCTGGGCATTCATTAGCATAGTGTCCAGTCTTCTGGCATTTGAAACAAGTGACTTGACTTGGCTTCATCAACATAGTCATCTTCACTTGGGTCCGAGTCGGTGTCGTCGATGATGATGTAGTTCTCCGGGCAAGTAGAATCGTCGTCTTCTCCTCCTGGTGATGGATCTCCCATGAAAACTCCGATCTTCTTTATCAGGTCTTCATTCTTCTCCAATAGTGTTGTGATTTCCTCCTCATATCCATCGCGTGTAGACTTGATTTCTTCCTCCAGCTCCGTGATCTTGGTCAATGCCTTCTTCAGTTCTATCATGCCTGCGCACATTTGGTTCTCCTGGCGACGAATGTGCTGGTTTAACTCCTGGATGAAAGCTGCAATTGATCTATCCTTCCTAGTGCTGATCATCTCCCATTGTTCATCTCGGCGTCCACAAATCTGGTAGATAGTATCCTTAAGCTCCTTGTGGTACACTTCTCCAATGCGTCCCATGGTGATGTGGGCTACCATGCTCTTTCCTGGACTCCAGGTTGGTGCATCAAAGGAAAACTCTATAGGCTCAGTGACTGGCATGAACGTCCTTCCTGGAACTTGAACTTGAATCATCCAGCGCTCTTCTTCTGGTAGTGTGGCGTTGTAGGTTCCGGTGAAGCTTGGTATTCCGATGTTTAGGTATCTAGTGACTTCCTTCAAGTGGCGTCCAAAGGGTGTATCTTCATCTGGTTGCATGAACTTGTTCCTTGCATCCGCCATCCTAAAAGAGTAGAAAATGGAGAGGAGTAAGAAAATGAGAAGAGAGTAGTGTTCTAGGGTTTAAACTTAGTGCTCGTGTCCTACAGTCAGCGTGTGCTCTGATACCACCTTTGTAGCGACCAGACCACAAACAGTCTGTGCTTCTGTGCACCAGTGTCATCCCTGGATCAGTAATGCTGACACGCACAGTACAAATGGAGGATTTATAACAGAGTAGCAATCACACACTTATTACAACGAGTATCTCAAAAGAGAAATAAGTATGTTAAATATGGCTTAAGGCCATCTAATACGATAACAGCGGAAGACTTGGAAGATAAGTGAGTCCATCAACTCCAACGGCATCACTGAGTATAAGACCACGACCTAAGGCATCTTACTCGTCGTCTGAAAAGTCAGCAACATGAAACGTTGCAGCCCAAAACGGGTCAGCACATGGAATATGCTGGCAAAATAACACATAGAGAGTATTGAACAGAATGATGCTATCACTACATGCATATTTGGCTGGTGGAAAGCTCTATGGTTCTGTTTTGCAAAAAGCTAATTTTTCCCTACTGCAAAGGAATAAATTTTATTTAACTATCATGGTGGTTGTGAAACATTGAGATGGTTGACAGCATCTCAATCCCAATTAAGTAATCATCCTTAACCCAACAGAATTAATTAAAGTAACATGGTGATGAGATTCACATGATAATCCAGATACTCGATACTCAAAACGTCCATAACCGGGGACACGGCTAACCATGATTAGTTTATACACTCTGCAGAGGTTTGTGCACTTTTCCCCACAAGACTCGATTGCCTCCGCTTGATTCTCGCACTACATGATGTTTGAGAAACGGATGACCGAGACACAGTCTTTCAGAAGTGTTAGCACCTTACGATGTGATAGACCGTACCAACCTACATCCCCTACATCTGCTAGTCTACCACGTAAGAGTTCACACGACTTAGTCAACTATGCTAGAGCCCATAATAGCTTGTGGCTGCACATGGAAGTTTCTAGCATGAATAACCTCATGATCCCTTTGAGCCTGGGTGGCGGTCCATAAAACAAACAGGCAATCACTGGAATATCCAGGTGCCTCAATCCACCCAGATGTGAGTTTTAGTTGCCACCTTAAGTAAACCATTAATTAACAATCTCACATCTGTCATGGATATCTCTCAAACCCAATCCACGTCTACGAGCATAGCCGATATAAGCAACGTAGAAGTAACTCCCAAGGGTTTGATAGTAAACAGGTAATAGGTACTACCTCAACTACTCCCCAATTCCCACAGTTTAAATCAGATCCTAACCATGCAATGTTTGAGGGTTGATCTAATGCAATAAAACTGGGTAGTAAAGAGGTATGATCACGGTCTTACTTGCCTTGTTGATGATCCGTGAAACCTAGAGATTCGAAGTAGCAAGCGGCGCACTCTGGGTACTCTATCACAAACAAACAAGCATACAATAAGCACTCAACTAATGCACAAGAAAAACTCAAATAAAAGAACTAACCAGAAAGTTGAACTTAAGAACTCCGGTTTGCAAAAAGAAACAAATCGAACGAAACAACGAAAGACAAGCGGCGAAAGAAAATGGCTTCGTTTACTAATCTGAATCTAGGTCAAATTTTTCAGGAGCAAAAACTTGTTTGAGTTGGTTAAACAGAAAGAGAATTTCGAGACGAAACTCTAGGCCCTTGAATCGCCTGATTCCGATAAACGAGCGAAAAGTTAAACTAATACGAAAAACAGATCGGAAATCGCGATCTGGAAAAATCGCGGATAATCCGACGAAAAATAAAACTGACAAATAGTTAAACGAACGAACGTTCGTTAAGAGCGACTAACCGGCGAACACGTTCGTTAAAACGAACGGGTCGGTGAATGTTCACTAATTAACTAAACCGGAAGAAAATTTAAACCGATCTAAAATAATAATAAAATCTAGGGTTCAGAAAAAAATAAACCGAGGTGGTTTTTTAAAAAAACTGGGCGGTCGGCGGCTCGGCTACCTCGGTCCGGCGGGGTCGGACGGGGCTCCGGCGGGCTCGGGAGAGGGCGGCGAGGGGCGGCGCGGCTGCGGGGTCGTCGGGGGCGGCGAGGGGCGACGAGGGCGGCGGCGTTCGGGGCTTCCCGAGGCGGCGGCGATGGGCGGCTCCGGCGCGGCACCTCCGGGCGGCGTCGGGTGCGGGGCGGGGTGAGGACGGGGTGAGGAGAGGGCGGCGGGGCTGGGATACTTAAAGAGGGGGGTGGCGTGGGGGAGGGGGCAAGGGGCGGCGGCGACGAGCGGGACTCGGGGCGGCGGCGGTCTCCGTCTCGGTCTCCAGGAGGGAGACGAGGCGCGGGGCTGGGCTGGGCCTTCGGCTGGGTTTCGGCCCAGTCGGCACTAGCGCGTTCCTTTTTAAATTAATTCCGCCAAACTAAAAAAATCCTAGAAAATAAATAAAAATCTAAAAATGCCAAAATAAATTTTCACCGTCTAATTAAAATAATTAGAACGAGATGAACATTTTCTTGGCCCTAAAAATACAGTTTTTAAAACGTGCAATTTTTCTAAGGCAAATAAAATCCGAATAAAATCAAATATTTGATTTTAATATTTTTCCTCCAATATTTCAATTATTTTGGAGAAGTCATATTTTCTCCTCTCATTTATTTTTTTATGAAATATTTTTCGGAGAGAAAATAATTAAAACCAAAAAAAATCCTCGTTTCAATATTTGATAAAAATCCCCAACTCTCTCCGAAGGTCCTTGAGTTGCCTAGGATTTCGAGGATTGCTAACGAGAAAGCAATAAAATATGATATGCATGATCTTTAACAATTACTTTCGTGAACAGAAAGTTTCTGGAATTTTCTGCAAGATCAAATAACTATCAACCAAGAAGATCCTATAGGTTTAACTTGGCACAAACACTAACTAAAACATAAAAACACATCTAACCAGAGGCTAGAACAAATATTTATTCCTAAACAGAAGAAAAAGTAAAAAATAAAAATAAAATTGGGTTGCCTCCCAACAAGCGTATCGTTTAACGCCCCTAGCTAGGCATAAAGACAAGGATAGATCTAGGTATTGCCATCTTTCGTAGGCACACCATAAGTGGCTCTCATAATAGATTCATATGGTAATTTTATTTTCTTCCTAGGGAAGTGTTCCATGCCTTTCTTTAATGGAAATTGGAATCTAATATACCCTTCCTTCATATCAATAATTGCACCAATCGTTCTAAGGAAAGGTCTACCAAGAATAATAGGACATGAAGGATTGCAATCTATGTCAAGAACGATAAAATCTAGGGGCACATAATTCCTATTTGCAACAATAAGAACATCATTAATTCTTCCCATAGGTTTCTTAATGGTGGAATCCCCAAGGTGCAAGTTTAAAGAGCAATCATCAAAATCATGGAAACCTAACAAATCGCACAAAGTTTTGGGAGTAGTGGAAACACTAGCACCCAAATCACACAAAGCATAGCATTCATGATCTTTAATCTTAATTTTAATAGTAGGTTCCCACTCATCATAAAGTTTTCTAGGGATAGAAACTTCCAACTCAAGTTTTTATTCATAAGATTGCATCAAAGCATCAACGATATGTTTAGTAAAAGCTTTATTTTGACTATAAGCATGAGGAGAATTTAGCACGGATTGCAACAAGGAAATACAATCTATCAAAGAGCAACTATCATAATTAAATTCCTTGAAATCCAAAATAGTGGGTTTATCTAATGTTTTGATTTCTTCAATCCCACTTTCATCAATTTTAGCATCAAGATCTAAAAACTCCGAATTTTTGGAACGCCTTCTAGGTAAAGGTGGATCATATTCAGTCCCATCATTATCAAGATTCATGTTGCAAAACAAAGATTTAATAGGGGACACATCAATAACTTTTAGATCTTCATCTTTATTTTCATAGAAATTTGAAGAACACGCTTTCATAAAGCAATCTTTTTAGCACGCATCCTAGCGGTTCTTTCTTTGCACTCAACAATGGAAATTCTCATGGCTTTGAGAGACTCATTGATATCATGCTTAGGAGGAATAGATCTAAGTTTCAAAGAATCAACATCAAGAGAAATTCTATCAATGTTCCTAGCCAATTCATCAACTTTAAGCAATTTTTCTTCAAGCAAGGCATTGAAATTCTTTTGAGAATTCATAAATTCCTTAACACTAGTCTCAAATTCAGAGGGCATCTTATTAAAATTTCCATAAGAATTGTTGTAGGAATTACCATAATTATTAGAGGAATTACTAGGATAAGGCCTAGGACTAAAGTTTCCTCTATACGCATCATTACCAAAATTATTCCTACCAACAAAATTCACAGCCATAGATTCATTATTATTCTCAATCAAAGTAGACAAGGGCATATCATTCGGATCATAAGAAACACTCTTAGTAGCAAATAATTTCATAAGTTCATCCATCTTTCCACTCAAAACATTAATTTCTTCTATCGCATGCACCTTTTTATTAGTAGATCTTTCATTGTGCCATTGAGAATAATTAACCATAATATTATCTAGGAGTTTAGTAGCTTCTCCTAAAGTGATTTCCATAAAAGTGCCTCCCGCGGCCGAATCTAAAAGATTTCTAGACGCAAAATTCAATCCGGCATAAAAAATTTGTATAATCATCCACAAATTCAAACCATGAGTGGGGCAATTACGTATCATTAATTTCATCCTCTCCCAAGCTTGTGCAACATGTTCATGATCAAGTTGCTTAAAATTCATAATATCGTTTCTAAGAGAGATAATCTTAGCGGGAGGAAAATACTTAGAGATAAAAGCATCTTTGCACTTATTATAAGAATCAATACTATTTTTAGGCAAAGACGAAAACCAAGCTTTGCACGATCTCTAAGCGAAAAAAGGAAATAGCTTCAATTTAACAATATCATTGTCAACATCTTTCTTCTTTTTCATATCACACAAATCAACGAAGCTATTTAGATTAGTAGCGGCATCTTCACTAGGAAGGCCAGCGAATTGATCTTTCATAACAAGATTCAGCAAAGCAGCATTGATTTCACAAGATTCAGTATCGGTAAGAGGAGCAATCAGAGTGCTAAGGAAATCATTATTGTTGGTATTGGTAAAGTCACATACTTTGGTATTATCTTGAGCCATCGTGACAAACAAGCAATCCAACACACGAGCAAACAAGAAGCAAGCGAAAAAGAGGCGAACGAAAAAGAGAGGGCGAATAAAACGGCAAGGGTGAAGTGGGGGAGAGGAAACCGAGGGGCAAATGGCAAATAATGTAATGCGGGAGATAAAGGTTTGTGATGGGTACTTGGTATTTTGACTTTTGCGTAGACCTCCCTGTCAACGGCGCCAGAAATCCTTCTTTCTACCTCTTGAGCACCGCGTTGGTTTTCCCTTGAAGAGGAAAGGATGATGCAGCAAAGTAGCGTAAGTATTTCCCTCAGTTTTTGAGAACCAAGGTATCAATCCAGTAGGAGGCTACGCGCGAGTCCCTCGCACCTACACAAAACAAATAAATCCTCGCAACCAACGCGATAAGGGGTTGTCAATCCCAACTTATGAGAGTGAGATCTGATAGATATGATAGGATAATATTTTTGGTATTTTTATGATAAATATGCAAAGTAAAATAAAAGCAAAGTAAAAGGCAACGGAAATAACTAAGTGTTGGAAGATTAATATGATGAAGATAGACCCGGGGGCCATAGGTTTCACTAGTGGCTTCTACATGAGCATAAGTATTCTACGGTGGGTGAACAAATTACTGTTGAGCAATTGATAGAATTGAACATAGTTATGAGAATATCTAGGTATGATCATGTATATAGGCATCACGTCTAAGACAAGTAGACCGACTCCTGCCTGCATCTACTACTATTACTCCACACATCGACCGCTATCCAGCATGCATCTAGAGTATTAAGTTCATAAGAACAGAGTAACGCCTTAAGCAAGATGACATGATGTAGAGGGATAAATTCATGCAATATGATAAAAAAAACCATCTTGTTATCCTCGATGGCAACAATACTATACGTGCCTTGCTGCCCCCACAGTCACTGGCAAAGGACACCGCAAGATTGAACCCAAAGCTAAGCACTTCTCCCATTGCAAAAAAGATCAATCTAGTAGGCCAAACCAAACTGATAATCCGAAGAGACTTGCAAAGATAACCAATAAAACAGAAAACAATTCAGAAGATTCAAATATTGTTCATAGATAAACTTGATCATAAACGCACAATTCATCGGTCTCAACAAACACACCGCAAAAGAAGATTACATCGAATAGATCTCCACAAGAGAGGGGGAGAACATTGTATTGAGATCCAAAAAGATAGAAGAAGCCATCTAGCTAATAACTATGGACCCGAAGGTCTGAGGTAAAATACTCACACTTCATCGAAGAGGCTATGGTGTTGATGTAGAAGCCCTCCGTGATGGATGCCCCTCCGGCGGAGCTCCGGAACAGGCCCCAAGATGGGATCTCGTGGGTACAGAAGGTTGCGGCGGTGGAATTAGGTTTTTGGCTCCGTATCTGATCGTTTGGGGGTACGTAGGTATATATAGGAGGAAGAAGTACGTCGGCGGAGCAACAGGGGGCCCACGAGGGTGGAGGGCGCGCCCTGGGGGGTAGGCGCGCCCCCTACCTCGTGGCCTCCTGGAAGCTTCTCTTACGTAGGGTCCAAGTCTCCTAGATCATGTTCGTTCCGAAAATCACGTTCCCGAAGGTTTCATTCCGTTTGGACTCCGTTTGATATTATTTTTCTGTGAAACTCTAAAAAAGGCAAAAAACAACAATTCTGGGTTGGGCCTCCGGTTAATAGGTTAGTCCCAAAAATAATAAAAAAGTGAATAATAAAGCCTAATCATGTCCAAAACAGAAGATAATATAACATGGAGCAATCAAAAATTATAGATACGTTGGAGACGTATCACCTACTAGGACTCCCAAGTCCTAGTAGGATTCCCCTTTTCCTTTCCGGAATAGGAGAGAAGAAAGAGGGAAAGAGAGAGGGAGTAGGAAAGGGCAAGGGGGGCGCCGCCCCCTTTCCCCTAGTCCAATTTGGACCCATGGGGGGGCGCGCGCCTCCTTCCCTTTGGCATGCCTCCTCTATTCCCGTATGGCCAAATAAGGCCCAATACTTCTCCCGGCGAATTCCCGTATCTCTCCGGTACTCCGAAAAATACCCGAATCACTCGGAACCTTTCTGATGTCCGAATATAGCCTTCCAATATATCGATCTTTACGTCTCGACCATTTCGAGACTCGTCGTCATGTCCATGATCTCATCCGAGACTCCAAACTATCTTCGGTCATCAAATCACATAAATCTTTAATACAAATCGTCATCAAACATTAAGCGTGCGGACCCTACGGGTTCGAGAACTATGTAGACATGACCAAGACACATCTCGAGTCAATAACCAATAGCGGAACCTGGATGCTCATATTGGCTCCCACATATTCTACAAAGATCTTTATCGGTCAAACCGCATAACAACATACGTTGTTCCCTTTGTCATCGTATGTTACTTGCCCGAGATTCGATTGTCAGTATCTCAATACCTAGTTAAATCTCGTTACCGGCAAGTCTCTTTACTCGTTCTGTAATGCATCATCCCGCAACTAACTCATTAGTCACATTGCTTGCAATGCTTATAGTGATGTGCATTACCGAGAGGGCCCAGAGATACCTCTCCGACAATCGGAGTGACAAATCCTAATCTCGATCTATGCCAACTCAACAAGTACCATCGGAGACACCTGTAGAGCACATTTATGATCACCTAGTTACGTTGTGACGTTTGGTAGCACACAAACTGTTCCTCCGGTATTCGGGAGTTGCATAATCTCATAGTCATAGGAACATGTATAAGTTATGAAAAAAGCAATAGCAACAAACTAAACGATCATAGTGCTAAGCTAACGGATGGGTCATGTCAATCACATCATTCTCTAATGATGTGATCCCGTTCATCATATGACAACTCATGTCCATGGCTAGGAAACTTAACCATCTTTGATCAATGAGCTAGTCAAGTAGAGGCATACTAGTGACACTCTGTTTGTCTATGTATTCACACATGTATTAAGTTTCCGGTTAATACAATTCTAGCATGAATATAAACATTTATCATGAAATAAGGAAATAAATAATAGCTTTATTATTGCCTCTAGGGCATATTTCCTTCACCTGTATCAACAGGGGTACGGGAAGTTTGACAATCAAGCATACCAGCACGAGAAATAAGATCCAGAGTGTACTGACGTTGAGACAAGAAAACACCAGAGGAGTCATGGATAACAACAATACCTAAGAAGTGGTGAAGAAGACCTAAATCTGTCATAGAGAATTCCTGGTGAAGAAGAGAGATAATATGATCTAAAAATTGTTGTGAGGAAGCTGTGAGGATAATATCATCAACATATAAAAGAAGGTAAGCAGTGTTGTTGTTGTGATGAAAGGTGAAGAGTGAAGTGTCAGAAGGGAAGGGGTAAAACCGATGGTTTGAGCATAAGTAGAAAAGCGTTGGAACCAGGCACGTGGTGCTTGTTTAAGACCATAAAGAGATTTTTGAAGAAGACAAACATGATTAGGATAGGAGGAATGTTCGAAGCCAAGAGGTTGTTGACAATAGACTGTTTCTTGAAGAGAGCCATGAAAAAAGGCATTTTTTACATCTAGTGATGAATTGGCCAGGAAGAAGATACGGCGATACTAAGGACAGTGCGAATAGTGCTGGGCTTGACAAATGGAGAGAAAGTCTCATCATAATCGATGTCGTGTTGCTAAGAGTAACCACGGGATAGCCATCGAGCCTTATAACATGCAAGACTCCCATCAGAATTAAATTTATGGCGAAAAACCCATTTGCCCGAAACGATATTTGTATTGGAAGGACGAGGAACTAACTACCACATGTTATTCTGCAGAAGGGCATCATATTCATCTTTCATAGATGTGGCCCAATTAGGATCTAGGAGAGTTGATTTGTAGGATTTGGGTAGAGAGGAAGGAGACAGAGATGCATGAAGATTAAGATGATCTTTTGCAGGTAAACGAAATACGGACTTGGCACGTGTGCGCATGGTATGATCGTTAGTAGGGGCTGGAATGGGAATAGCATGAGCAGGAGGGGTGGGGAAGATGTGGTGGACGCGTCCGGCGCAACGGAGGAAGCGGACGCGGGTGATGGCGGTGAAGACTGCGGCGACAGGAGGTCTGTCGTGACAGAGTGTAATGGGTTTTCCTCTACCGGAACAGAGGTGATGACAGAAGTGGTCGCGGCAGGATCCGCTACCATGGCAGAGGATTCGGCTGGTTTCGCTGGATAGGTCAGCGGGTAAAAGAAGGGAAGATGATTGCGACGAGAGGGACTAGTGGACAGCGTGGGTGAGTTGGGATCTAATTGTTGACGCTCGAAAAAGGGAAAAATGTTTTCAGCGAATGTTACATGACGAGACACATGAACACGACCACTAACAAGATCTAGACAACGATAACCCTTGTGCTCGTCAGAAAAATCTAGATGGACACAAGGGGTAGAGCGCGGGGAAAGTTTGTTAGGAGAAGTGGAGTAGGAGTTTGGGAAACAACGACAATCGAAGACACGAACGTCGGAGTAATTTGGATGAGAGAGAAATAAAGAGAAGTAAGGAGTAGTTTGTGGGTTAACTTTGGATGGACGAATATTGAGTAAATATGTGGCCATGTGGAGGGCCTCAGCCCAGAACTTCGAAGGCATAGAAGATTGAACAAGCAGAGTGCGAATGATGTCATTAAGAGTACGAAGAGAACGCACGGCTTTGCCGTTTTGAGGGGAGGTATAAGGACAGGAGAAACGCAAGAGAATTCCATATTGTAGGAAGAAATTTCGATTTTTAAAGTTGTCAAATTCACGACCATTATCACATTGTATGAATCTTATAGGGAGGAAAAAGTGGACCGAGACATAGCGCTGAAAGTTAAGGAATATATTATGAACGTCGAATTTGTTGCGTAAAGGAAAAGTCCAATCATAATGAGTAAAATCATCAAGAATCACGAGAAAATACTTAAAACTAGATACACTGTCTATTGGTGATGTCCAGAGATTACAATGAAGTAATTCAAAAGGAAAAGTACTAGAGGATTGAGAGGAACTAAAGGGAAGGCGAACATGTTTGCCCAATTGACATGACTGACACATAGAAGAATTATGAGTCTCTATTACAAGGTATTGAAAATTCACTAAGAAGTGTGGATAACACATTTTTATTGGGATGGCCGAGACGTTGGTGGCACAGATCAACAGAGGCCACCATAGATGTTGGAGGAGCAGCGACCGGAACACCATGGAGAGAATATAAATCACCGGAGCTATTGAATCGAGCGATCTCGGCCTTGGTCGGGGAGTCCTTCACAGACAAACCAAAGGGGTCAAACTCAACAGAAACATGATTATCAGTGGTGATTTGGAGAATAGAAATTGGATTTTTAATAAGAGCAGGAGCTACGAGAACATCACGAAGAAGCAAAGGCTTAGTTGGGGATTGGATTTGAGCCTGACCGACACAGTAAATAGGAATAGAAGATCCATCACCGAGAGTAATAGAGGGAAAAGACGAAGGTGTGCAAGAAGAAAGCAAATTACTCGATGCAGACATATGACGAGAAGCACCAGAATCGAAAATCCAACCCGTACCTGAGTTCCCTTGTGCAGCAAAGTTGTTCATGGCTTGTAGAAAAGCAGCTTGGTCCCAGCTCGGAGTCGAAGTAGAGGCCGGTGTAGTCATGGGAGCTTGCGGGTGTGGTGGCGTCGGCAGTAGGGCCAGCATCAGCGTAAAGAGAGAGACACCATCATTGTACTGCTGCATCTAGGGGGACGATGGAGCACCATAGGATGCATAAGGACTGGTGTTGTAGATCAATGGTGCGTAGGAGGGAGCAGTGTGGTATGCGGCCGTCGGCTATCGGGGCGCGAGGACGGGCGCGCCGGCGTGAGGGCGAGCACCGGGCTGCCAGCCACCGGTATAGGCAGGCGGGGCACCATATGGCGTAGGGGCGGACCAGGGCATTGGCCACGCCTGGACGAGCCCTGTCCATGGATCAGGAGATGGGCGCCATCCGGGCGGTGGCGGTGGTGCAGTTGATGAAGCCGGGGCGGTGGTGGTGCAGTTGGTGGAGCCGGGGGCGGAGCAGGAGCGGGCGTCGTGCGGAACTGCGGCGGCCTAGGGTTTTTGCCCCGGTAGTTGGGACTTGGACGCCAGCCGAATGGTTGAGGAGGTGTTGTTGGTGGAGGTGGCGGTGGCGGCGTTGACACAGGCGGGCGAGGAGAAGCAGTGAAAACCTGAGGACGGGAGTCCTTCGTAGTTAGGGCACGATCGGCCCATTGGAGCATCGAGCGAACCTCGGCGAAGGAGGGACGCGGACGCATCATAGGGATGAAGGAGGCCTGCTTCTCGAACCGCTCACTGAGGCCGACGAGGAGGACGTTGATGAGCTGGCGATCGTCGATCGGATCACCAATTTGCGGAGTTCATCCACGATCGCCTTGAGGCGTTGGCAGTAGACGCCAACTGATGAATCACCTTGCACCGTATTCCGAAGCTCGGTGTGGAGATTGTTGGCGCGAGCGTTGACGTTGTCCTGGAAGAGCTGACGAAGGTCCGCCCATAGGTCGGCGGCGGAGGCACCGTCACAGTGGACGAGATTGAAGATCCTTGTGGAGACTCGCATGTAGATCCATTGAAATAATGGCGAGATCATCCTTGACCCATTGCGGATCATGAAGTTGAGGAAGAGAGTCGTCGGCAACGTGAGAGCAGAGATTGCATCGCCCAAGGTGGACGTCGAAGAGGTGACGCCAATGGTAGTAGTTGTGAGCAGCGAGGTCTAGGGTTACGGGGATGTAAGGGCTAATATCGGAGATGGTGGCGGTGAAGGATATGCAAGGGGGTATTGGTGGGGGTAGAGCTAGAGTAGAGGTAGAGGCGGAGAAGGCCGTGGCCGCGGCGGCGATGGCGGCGCGCCGCTCGAAGTAGCCGGGTGGCGGCAGCGGTGGCGGGGCTGGCGGGTTAGCCATACCCTAAGATGGAAAGTCTGATACCATGTAGAATTGTATTGAATAATTGTTGATATAATATTGTGCCGGTACAAGAAGTATATATAAGAGCTAAGCCGCACCTGACCTAGCCTTATTACAAACCGAGTAGGAGTCTCAATCCTAATACAAGTTGTATTCCAACACCATGAAAGGTGGTGTGCTTTAGCAGACCCAAACATTTATCTGAAATAGAATGTGTAAATTTCACCTTGCTTATAGTCACGGACAACAATACATTTTTTGTAGTGATTAAGCAGCGAATGAATTGGGCAAAATTGCTCGTATGGCAAAAACAGAACTTGATGAACTGGAAAAAGATGTATGTTTTCACTTCACCTTGCTGCTTACTCAAAAAGATGGACATGCTGCATATGGTTTCTTGCCCGACCCTCAGCTATAGGACTTATCTAAGCCACTCTGCTTTCCCATGTCTATGATCCATCCAGGCATCCAGCTATATGTATTCTGAACATCTAGCTCTGTTTTCTTGAGACTAAGGCATAGCTTTATCACTTAGACAGTACGGGCAGCTAGCCGATTACGATAAGAGCAGCCACCGCTGGCACTTCGTCCTCCCAAAGGGAGGCTTCATTCACATTACATTCATAACCCAATTTAGCTACCAAATGTGCAGCTTAATTTACTTCTCTCCTACCTGATGGATACTGCAAGAGGAGATCAGGTCCTCGATGGCCACTGCGTGATTGGAGTGTGGGAAACGTCGTACCCTAGCTCTGGGCGACGCCTGCGTGTTATATCATCAGGGGCACGACTCCGTGAAGCAGCGTACAAGTTGTTGAGAGTACAGACTTGGGAAGGAAGGGAGAAATATCTAGTTACAAGAGATAACAGAGAATATAACTACCTATCTCTATCCCTATCTGTAGTCTTCGGTTACAAGGAGGAGGCCAGCTATCATAAGCTGTCACGATACAATATGTGTCGTTTTACACCCTCTCTTAATCACAACTTGGTCAAGTTGAGATTACACTTGAATTCCTCAAGACTCCTCGTAGGCAATGCCTTTGTGAATCCATATGCAATCTGATCTCGTGAATGCACACAACCATATTATTAAAAATCCAGGTTTAGAACAATGCCTCAATTAGTAGTGCAAAACTCATAAAAAAATAAACTGCCACAATCGGCGAAAATAGGAAAAGATGACTATACACCTATCTTATTGTTGAACGGCCATCCAAACCGGGTGTAGGTATCCTGTGCAACCATCTCCCATTGGTTGCATCCAATATCCATAAGCTCCCCGTGGTCCGCGTGGCTGAGTAACGACCACGTACGGAACCAAGCCGACGCCCTGAAGATAACCTACAAAAAATTCGTGATGGTTTGTCTATTAAAGGCAGTGTCGTTCCGATAATTACATATGGCTCAAAGCAATGCACACATTCCTACTCGAATATGTGCCACTGTTTTAGGCTCTATCTTTGTTAACCAAGTCTCACATAGATGCGAGATCGAGATGGGCGGAGCAACATTAAAGGAAACGTGAATGATCCGCCACAATAACTTAGCAAGTGGGCATTGGAGAACAAGATATTCTATTGTTTCGTCCTGATTGCAAAAGCGAACATCATTTACTAACTTCCTAGCTATGCTTTGCCAAGTTATTCTTTATCAAAATGACTCCCTTATGTACAAACCGCATAAATACCTTGATTTTCAACGACGCCTTAATTTTCCAAATGTGAGTCGACCTCGGGATAGTTCCGGTGTTTATCAGTCTGTATAGATAGACTTAACCGAAAAGACTCCTGACACGGACAACTTCCAGTGCAAGGAGTCTGCTACATCAGAAAAGTTAATCTCCATTAACCTGCACACGAGATGCAGCCATCTATCCCATCATTCACCCACTAGCGATTGTCTGAACTGAATGTTAAGAGGAACATACCCCAACACTGCACTAACAAGAACCACTATCTGTTGTGCAATGTTATATAAGGAGGGATACTGCAAGGCTAGTGTGGTCTCTCCCAGCCAGGTGTCTACCCAAAACCTTGTACCATGTCCATTCCCTACAATAAATTTGCTCCTGTTGAAGAAGATAGTCTTTGTCTCATAAGCCCCTTCCAAAAAGGAGAGTCAGACGGTTGTGCCGTCACTTGTGCCAGCGTTTTAGAATTTAAGTATTTATTACGCAACAGTTGTATCCAAACTCCATCCCTCTCTACCGCTAGTCTGTAAATCCATTTGCTAAGTAAGCACTTATTTTTCACTTCTATATTCTTGATACCCAAGCCACCTTGATACCCAAGCCACCTTGGTCCCATTTGGCCAACCTATATTTAGTTTTGTTTACACTGATATGATGATGCACTTGCTGTTTTTCTTTGATGTTTTTCCTATGTGCCAAAAGAAATTCAACATCACGATAGAGATATTATTTTCTCTTGTGTTTAACTGTACGGTGTGCTTGTCATTGCAATGTATGATTTCAAGTTTGAATTGCATAGCGAAGTGTATGTTTGTTCTTCTTGTTGTCTACGGTGAATCCAATCCAGTCATGGTTGTACGCATAGAAGTAGCTGGGACATATTATAAGTGACGTATACTTTTTTTTATTTTTTTACAATTTACAAGCATTGCAAAAAAAACGTAGCCCTGTCTGATGCGACTTGGCGGCGGCTACCCATTGGGTCTGCGGCACATGGGCTCGCAGCACATGCAAGCATGTTTGGAGATCATATCACACTCAGAGATGTGCCTAGCTGATTGCTGAATATTGCTTGTAATGAACATGTGACAATGGAAATGTAATGTGTCTTACCCCTAAAAGCAAAATCTGTAAGTAAGTCAACGTTGCTATTATAAATTAAGTAATTGATTGCCAAAATCCATCTTGTGATTTTGTGCACAACTCCATAGTGGTCATATTTTCATACCCACATTTACATAAATATGTTTGTATACCTTCTCTAGAGGGATAATTTCATAGTTTTCAATAACTGAAAAGACATGATCAATTATCTAGTGTTTATCCAATATAACGAGTGTACTTCTCTTTTTATTTCTTAGTTGGCCATCTGAAAGCTATTATCTCATTTTACGAGAATTCTACCAAATTACTCATTTAGTTGAAATATATCTAAATTTTATGGTATATAAGTTTTGGACCCACTATGACAGCTCGAGATCACATGTTGGCAGCCATGACATGCCACATCGAATAGGCCACGACTGCCCCACAATACAATGAAAGCTATTGTGGAGTAGCTTAGAGCAAATGGAGAACTCTTGTGAAGCAACCTCCATGATGACTTTCCTATGCTTTGTTTGGCCAACCGCTGTATACCGCAAATGTCCAGGAGGTGTTTGATGCTTTTTTGTGTAAGATGGGCTCATGACCATGTTGCGAGACTGGCATATATTGATCTTAATGACCAAACAAGTCTCTCCTAATTTTCTCTTGATTTTAAAAGTAATAAATATTTTTCCTTAATTAAATAACATTTTTGGCATTTACTTAAAGTATTTTTAAAGATGGCTTAAATACTTTTAAATTATTTATCATTTTTTGATGGAGATAGTGGTCTTATATATATTATACCTCATTAATAATTTTTAATGAACTATTGTTTTCTAAAAATAAATACTTTTAGTTCAAGCCTCTAATTTAGGGTTTTGGATAATAAAATGAGTTTAGACTCTTTTACGCCAAAATAATTCATAATCAAAATATCGTTATGTCCTTGACATATGGCATGACCATTGGGCGTAAATTGGGGTAGGGGATTGGAAGGGATTGAATGTGGTACTGTGAGTATCATGCCCTTCAGCTCAACGATCATCCTATAAATGTGCGTGTGTGTGGTTCCAACATTAGATGCCAGACTCTCTCTGCTGAGACTAGGCTCAGCCATGTTTCCTGGAGCTCCTTGTTATTTCTAGGAGATATAGCCAGGGCTAGCAATTATCTGACCCACGACAATAGGCTCGGGATGTCGCTGACATGTGATGAACTAACGATGAACCTAAGAGATGGTGTAGCTATGTGCTAATTAATTTCTTTCCAATTTGTGTTTCTTTCTCATGTATTCTCTTATGAGTTCAAGAATGATCATGGATCACATACATTAGACTAAATGACAAAAGATAGGCGTGTGTATTCTGGTGGCGTAGGAAACAGTCCCAAGCTTAGACACCAACAACCATGCATCGACACCATTCGCATGAACATGACCAAATAACAACATATTGGTCCTCATAATCCAATGCCCCTCCACATCCCCTAAAACCGACTCTTCTTGCTTGTCCTCCAAAAAAGACTAAGGCATATCAAGAACGTAGCCTTGAATCCATAAGCCATGTCGCTTGACTCGTCCCGCTCAATATCATCCCCTCGTCCATTGATCAATCAATACCATGTGATCGCAGTTAGACCGTGTAGGCCTACATTTCTCAGTCACTATGGGTGGTCATTTAGTAACCATGACAGAATGTGACTTAGCAAGCCAGGTGTTACACTACAACTACCTGAGATGTGTGCCTAAGGTGAAGGGTGCAAAACTTGAATGGGGTAAAATGTGAAAATTCCTGCTAATTGGGTAACTCGGATAAATTCTCATAAATAATGTTGTTGTTGTCACAAATGCAACCCAGGGGATAAAAAATGGAATTCACTGTAAAATAGTTTACTCCATTATCCTAATATTTACCAAACTAACTAATATCATGCACTTGGTTGAGAATGTAATGTTTCTATAATATATCATTTTTATCTCACTTTGTATAAAGAAAAGAAGTTTATATGCATTTTGCCTAAGGAAGGCATTTGCATGAGACATCATAAAACACCTAATCTTTGTACGAGTCAGTAAATTATAAATTTATCATGACAGCTAAAGTTGTACATGATGCAACAACAAATGTAGAATCAAAAGGTAGGTACCAAATTATAGTGTGACACGCAACTCTCACAATAGAAGGTAATATAAGCCACTTGAAGGGCATGTCTCTCATGTTATGGCCACTATACGAGAGGACTCACGTGTCCACATGCACATAGCAAGGGAACTAGGCCGCACTAGGATTTAGAGGCATCAAGAATGATACCTTCACTGAGATCCATCACAGTTGAGATGCTCCAGTAAGCTTTGCATCCATATGCGCCCATACAACTTGGATGAAATGAAGCATAAGCAGATGATACACACAAAAATGCAGACTATACTCCACATGGCTCCCCCTCATCTTCCTTCCCATGTCCCCACCACCACAACCTTCCTCCCTGCCCTGGCTAGCCACAACTGGTGACCAGATGGTTACTACGGTCTGTTGTTCTCGAAGGGCCGGTGGCCGAATTATATTAGATAGGAAGAGAAGTACATAGTACAGCCGGGAAGTAGTCTAGGCGGACTAGAGCTGGGACCCAACACAAAATTAGGCGTTTGCCGGCAGGTCGCAGATGCAACCTGCAGCCCGCCACATTCTAATGTCTTCCTTAATTAACTCCAGCACCCTGTCTACGGTGTTGGCTACATTATCAAAAATTCTCGCGTTTCTCTCCTTCCATATCCTCCAGTGTATCAGGATAGCGATCGTGTCGAAATTCCTCCGTAACGGTTTCGGGATTGCCGCCCTCGCCTTCAGCCACCAGTCTTCCGTCGTGCCAAAATGCTCGCTGGGCACCTGGAAATTAGCCCCCGTCCAGGTTCTGAAGCTCCACCAGAGCTGTTGTGTAAATCTGCAATTTACAAACAAATGTGAGCAGTTTTCCGGCTCCTGCGCACAAAGGGGGCAAATGCCGTTGGATGGCCAACCCCTTCGCTCAAGATTGTCCGCCGTGAGACACTTCCGGTGGACCGCCAACCACATAAAGAACTTGCATCTTGGAGGTGCCTTGGATTTCCATATTGGTCTGGAGCAGGCAAACCGTGTGTTGCCCATGAAGAAGAGTTGATATGCACTCTGGACGGAGAACTGGCCATCCGAAGTGAGCTTCCATACAAGGTGATCATGGGAGTCTGGAGCCAGGGCTGTTTCCTGAACCAAGTCCCAGACTTGAAGGTATTGTGCTATGGCAACGAGGGAAATCCCTCCAGTGATGTCCCTGATCCAAGATCTGTTGTGGAGAGCCTCTTTGACCGATCTGCCCTTGTCCCTGACAAAAGAGTAGAGGGCCGGCGCCATGGTCGCGATTGAGCGTCTGTCCGGAAGCCAATTGTCGGTCCAAAACTTGGCCCTCGCTCCATCCCCCAATGTCATATGGCAAGCAGCAGCAAACATGGCCTGCACTTCCTTTTCTGTGCTATCCGGAAGCCAATAACACGGCCGCTCTTCCAAGTCCCGCCTCAGCCACGACCATTTGCAGCGCAGGGCCATCCCAAAGCACTTAAGGTTAATGATCCCTAGTCCTCCAAATTCCCTTGGCATGCAAACCCTTGCCCAAGGCATGAGGCAGTGCCCCCCACTAACTTGCTCTTCTCCTTTCCAAATGAACCCTCTGCATTTTCTGTTGATGATTTTAATGGCCCACATCGGGAGTGGTAGCACAGCCATAAAATGGATCGGCAGCGCCATCAGCATCGATCGTGTAAGGGAGAGGCGGCCCGCCGTGGCTAGCATCTTCGGCTTCCACCCTTTGAGTTTTCCAGAGAACTTGTCGATTAGGGGCATCAGATCATGGCGCCTAAGCCTGAAGATAGACAGTGGCAAGCCCAAGTACTGAATCGGGAATTGTTGTCTGTTGTTGGAGTGACAGACAGATTCCTAAATATGGACTGTTTATTCTGTGGGTAAAACTTGTATTACTCACATCACACAAAATTACAATCAGTGTTGTTTAACACAATAGCTCCAGGTGGACCGAACCTCAACCAGTTCATGGTTCTATCCTCTACACGAGGTTCGCCAAAGAGTCGCTATCTCTATTCTGAAAACGACTAATGTGAGTAATACCATCATACGAAGGCCCATGAGGTACTTGATCTTTTTCACCAAGGACGAGTAGAGCGATCTATCAATGTCGCGAGCTTGAATCATCTTAACTGCTACTGAAGAATCCATCTCAGTTGCAACCGGCAAGTCAATACGTGGAAAGGCTAAGGAAAGTCCTTCCATGCACGCACCAAGTTCTGCTTCCAAGGCGTCTCTAAATATGGACTGTTGCAAGCTAATCATCTCGCGTCGGCCAACACTGGACTTCTTACAAAGATGGATGTGATTAGATAACTCTGCGAAAAAACCCATCTTAAGAGAAGCATGCATCTGTCTCCCAAAACCAATGTGTTTTACTGATGAAGTTAGAGCAACTCCAACGCGCCGACTCAAACGGACGGCGCTTTTGTCTGCTTTTTGTCCGTTTGGATCGGCCGTCCGCTCGGCGTCTGTCCTGTTTTTCTTTTAGGTCTGCCATGTGCCCAATGCCCGCGACCCATTTCATGTCCACGCACAAATTTGAAAAGGCATGCGGCCATAGATCATGCCAGCAGCCATGCCGTCGCCCAAAGTTCATGTCGGCACCATGCCAGCGACCGGCATACAATGCCAGCCTCCAAAAAAGCTACCACATAGTTCATACTGGCGCACTTGCCAGCAGCCGGCACACATGCCAGCACACAAAAAGGGGTGGGAAATTCGACCACGCCATCTCAGCCGTCGTCATGCCAGCACACTTGCCGGCATACAAAAAAGGAATGGCGGTCGCCACCATAGATCACTCGTCGTCGAACTTGAGCATGTCGACCTGCATCTTCTCGAACCATGGTCTCTTTCTCGGCGACACGATGTTGAGGTCCACCTTCATGATCTCCACCCCGTCATCATGCTAGAGAGAGCCACTTCTTTCGCCTTGGTCTTGGCATTGGCGGCCTCGAGCTCGAGCATCTTGGCTTGCTTCTCGGCCTCCATCTCAAGCATCCTCGCTTGCTTCTCTGCCTCCATCTCAAGCATCCTCGCTTGCTTCTCCGCCTCCATCTCAAGCCTCCTCATTTGGATCTTCATGAAGGCGTTCATTTGCTCTTCCTTGTGTTGCTGGCGCTTCTCCTTCCTTGAGTCCTTCTTGCTAATCATGCCCTCCAGGGGTTGCGAGCAAGGTGATTGACACCGCATCTCGCTTGTCCTCCTTCTTGGAGTTGGTCTTCCCCCACGGCCGTGGCTTCTCGCCCTCCTCAACCTCCTCCATGGCTTTATCCCCCCCCCCCACGCGACGTGAGGGCGGCATATTGCACTTTGAACTTCTCCTCCTCGTTTATGACCATCCAACAATGGGAGAGGTTGAATAACTTGCCTTCATGTTGGACCTTGAATGCCTCCAAAGCTTGGAATGCCTACAAATGAATAGCATGCAAGCATATGGTCAAATGGATATGCAAATGGACATGCAAGCATAAAGGGAATGGAAACAAAGAGGGGCGCATGTATACCATGTCTTGCATGCTGATGCCACTCACGGGGCGTGCCTTGATGCCCTCAATGGTGGCACAAAACTTGTTGCACTCTTGTTGTATCACCCTCCATCGCTTTGAAATGGACACCCACCCGCGCGTGCTATGCATTTGGTACGGCGCAAACTTCTTGTGTTCATGGAACACGTGATGGACACGAATCCAAAAGGTTGATGCCTTTTGTTCGGTGCCGACCTTGGGGTATTGCCCAATGTCCCTCCAACACTCACACAGGAGCTTGTCCTCCGACGACGTGTATGCCTTTGTCCACTTGCTCTTGCGCTTCGGCTACGCCCCGGCAGCTTGGTTGGCGAGCTCGTCCTCGGAGAAAGGCTCCCCGTGGATGTCAATTTTATCCTCTTCCTCGAGGTCGTAGTCCTCCGGGAACTCGTGGTTGAGGGGGAAGCCATCCATGCCGACCTGATCTTCCATGAAGGCGTCGTGCATGGCAGCTTGATCATAGGTCGCCAGCGTGAACGGCCCTCGGCCGTCTTGGCTTTGGGTCTCATCGGGATCGTAGCCAGCCGTGGCGGCACCATGAGCAGAGCTACCGGCCGCCGCACCACCCTCGAAAATGATGCTCTCCATGAAAGGGTTGGCCGTTTCCTCATCGCCAGCCACCGGCATTCTGTCGAACAGGTTGCGGGCATCGGGGAGCACGTTGGCTGGCATCTCCCGCGCGCATTTCCTTGCACCTCCCGGATGATGAGGCACCGACTACCGGCGTGGCGTTGAGTTCGATGGGCACGGGTGTGAGTGTGGAAGGCGCCACCACAGTCACCTCCGGCGAGCATTCTCCGGAGAGTCGGGAGGCTTGCGGGTAGACGTGGAAGCCGGGAATCGGCTGCGTCACCGACGCGCGCGGCGACTCTGGCAGCACCATCCGAGGCAATGCGGACGAGCCAGTGCTGGCCACGACCACGGTGGTGTTGACAAGCTCGTGCTGGCCAGGGTTTAACCCTAGGTAGATCAGGGCCTCCCTCATAGACGCCGCGACTCGGGCGTTGGTTTCCTCCTGCGTGGTGGCGGCCGCTGCTTCGTCCCTTGCGCCAGCCGTGTGCCTCCGGCCCTTCCTCTTTGCTGACTCCAGGGCCAGCTCCTCGGGCGTCAGCTGCTTCTTCTTCTTGGGTGCTACGGCGGTCAGGGGGGCTTGCCTTTGCCAGAGGTCGGCGGCGGCATCGAGGGCGTCATCCATGGCGAGCGGCCGGGAGCACGAGCGGGCGGGAGGGTTTTGGGAAATTGGAGGAAAATGGTGGACGCTTTGCCATTGACTGGCGGGCCAGGGGGAGTAGTTGCCGCGTGCCGCGCGTGTCCGCCTCTTGTCCGCGCAGACGCAAATCAGGCTCAAAATTGGATCGGGAATAGGTCGGCAGGCGGACGAGAAGCGGATGCTCGTCCGTTTGGGTCGGCGCGTTGGGCCGACTTTTCTGTCCGCACCGATCCAAACGGACGCGCGCGGGCGAAATGGATCGGCGCGTTGGAGTTGCTCTTATGATCAATGAATTCTCATGTATTCTTTCGTGTTCATAAGTGCAAACAAAGTTCAACTTCACAATTGAGGGATGATTTTTCAATGCGCTCAATTATACAATGCGCTTGTCATGTCCACCTGCATTTTTGTTGAATTTTTTCCTTCTACATTTTTCAAATATGAATTCCATCGACAAAACTGTGGGATTTCTTTCGTAGTGTAAGGTGTGATTTGACAGGGCTGCACGCATAGAAGTAGCAGTAGCGGTGGGGCGTGTCACAGGTGACTAATGAGTCGCTGCTAATGTGATATGTACTCATTTGAAGCTTCTCCTTTTTGGTTAGGGAAACAATGACAATGTGAGCGATGTGATTGGTATTCATCCTCGCTTCGACTCATCTACTATTTTTGGGAAGTAGGTAGATTTTCTTTTGGAACCGGAAGAACTCAAAGTGGGCTGCACTTTTTCATTGCGGCAGATCAGCAAAGAGACTGCCAATTAGCCATAGTTCATCCACAAAGGTCAGTAACTATGGCAATTGCAAAATTGATCCCCATGTTCTCTATTTCTTGAGTATTTAACAAAAACTATCACATTTCATGAAAACATGTCTAGAAACTACCATTTTACGAATTTGTGCCGAAAACTATCACTTTTTTGCTAATCTGTGACTAAAAACTACCATGTCGGAATAGTGCCCGATTCGCCTCTTCTAAACGCCTTTCTGACAGATGGGCCCATAAGTCAGGTTGACCGTTAACTTTGACCGTTATTACAAATGGGGCCCACACGTCACCCTCTTCTTCCTCCTCTCTTCCTCTCTTTGTCATTTCTACAGACACCTCGTGTGCCCCTGCAGTTCGCCCGAGATCCCGGAGATGTATTCCGCCGGGATGTGCGCCTACGCGCAACTCAGCTGTGCGCTGGCCCGCGCCAGACGCACGCTCGAGGCCGAGGCTGGCCCCGATGCACAACCGCTCAAGGCGCGGCGCGCGGCGTGCAGCCCGACCTCGGCGCTCGGCCTCTGCTGCTCGTCCGTGGCCATCAACTCCAGCGAGGAGCAGAGCGACAGCTGGGGAGGCGGGGACGCCTTGAGCAGGGCCAACTCACGTCGGAGGAAGCCCGGGACGTCCTGCTTGGCCACGGGCCCTTGCTACTGTCCGCTGCCGCCGCAACTTCTGCTGCTTCCCGCCGCTGCTTGTTGTTGAGCACGCACAAACCACACACACATACATCAAGCATGCACATCACGATCAGCATGAATCAAGCACGCACAGCATGGCAGCCTCGACGCGCTCCTGCCCGTGGCGGCGGCTAGAGGCGGCCGGCAACCAGCTCGCCTCGTTGCTCGCCGTGCACGTCGCCCGCCGTGCCCACTGCTGCTCGCCACGTCCGTAGCACGCCGCGCCCGCTGCTGCTCGCCTGTTCCGCCACGCGCCGCGCCGCTGCTCGCCGCGCCCGCCGCTGCCGCTGCCGCATATCGCTGCCCACTGCATGCAGCCGTAGCTTCGCGTGCACCGTGCTGGCTTTGCAGGCTAGCTTGTGTGCGTGCGCAGCCGTGCGCGTAGCCGCCGCCGCGAGCGTGTGCGCCGTCGTGCGTGAGTGAGCGCCGGCAGTGGTCGGCGGCGGAGGTGGCTTGCAGGTACATACGAGGTGTTTGTATAAATGCCAAAGAGAGGGAGAGAGGAAGAAGAAGAGGGTTGACGTGTGGGCCTCATTTGTAATAACGGTCAAAGTTAACGGTCAACCTGACTTGTGGGCCCATCCTGTCAGAAAGGCGTTTAGAAGAGGCGAATCGGGCAATTTCCCGACATGGTAGTTTTTGTCACATATTAGCAAAAAAATGGTAGTTTTCGGCATAAATTCTTAAAATGGTAGTTTTTGGGCACGTTTCTATGAAATGTGATAGTTTTTGGTTAAATACTTCCTATTCTTTGATGCCACCGGATTGGTCGTTGTTCTGTGGGCTCCCAACCGCACGGCGTCGCTCTAGTGCACGGTGCCCAAGAATTCCACGAGTGCATGCACATGAACCACACAGCAGGGCATGGTGTTTCCACAACTAAATTCATACATAGAGTAGTACAATAACAAATGCAAATAATCAAAAAGTAGGTGGCATATTAAATTGGCACTAGTTCTCTCTAAAGAAAAGGTAATATAAGCCAGCCGAAGAAGCATCGATCTCACGCTGTGCTAAATACCAGAGGACTTCCAACTACTTTGTACAACACCATTTTGTTGCTATATGCATCTCAATGCACATACCAAGAAAATGGCATGCTAGGATTTAGAGACATAAGGAATGGCACTTCCACAGCTAGAGCGAATCTATCAAACCTGCACCTAGGTCACATGCCTGGGCTCGGCACCACCATTTACATAAACTCGGGTGAGCACTTCAGCCGGCATGCCTTTAGGGGCGATGGTTTCAAGCATTCAGCTAGGGATGCAGGGCGGCGCCCGATCCTCCCCACTTCCAGTTCAAAACGAGAAAAATCTGCTTTAGCTGGATCAGACTCCGTATAGAGTAATTTGTACTAGCTTGGCACTTTTGCGGGACTTCGCGGGATGCCGCTCTGCACCCCTGCAATCGGCTCACCACTGAGAAATGGTGTCTTTGCCGGCGCGAAATGCATGCAACCCCCATTTAGGAACCGATTGCGGAAGGATAGCTCCTATGTTCTTGGCCACTGTCTGGCCTTTTTTTCTGTGCCCTCTTTGTTTCTTTCTTTTGTTATTTGATCATGGTTGATATCCAGCTTGAAAGTGTGTTCTTGTGCCTGCTAATACATGCGAAGCCAGCATTTTGTTGGGGGGTTTTAGGGAAAAAACACTCGCTGCAAAAGCCAACAACTTCCGCCAGAGCTAGAAACGATGATTAACTTCATAATTGGGCTATCAAGGCCGCTCCTGGTTGTATGGGACCACAAACGCCATCTTCCTCCATGCCCTGACCGACCATAACATACGCCGAGATGGTTACTATGGTCCATTGTTGGTGCTACAAATGGATTTTTTAACATGGACTATTGGCATGGACCGCGACCTAGCGATCGCGATCTAGCGCCGCCGCCCACCAAACAGCGGCACCGGAAGCAATTTCCTCCCGTGTCATCCCCGCTCGGGCGGCACCAGAGCCCCCCCCCCCCTAGCCAGCACCAGCCTTAGGCTGACCTCCCTGGCCGCCGCTGCCGGCGGCGGTGGCGGCGCTCGTCTCGCCAAAGGCAGAGGCCTGAGGAGGCACGCAGCGACGGTGCATCGGGGCAAAGATGCATAGTGGCGGGGGCATGCGGATGGTGGGATGTGGAGGACAAGGCACTATTGTGGCGGCCCTGGGAGTGGGCGGATTGGGCGAGGCCGGTCCTCGGAGGTACCATTCGAGGCGTTGCTGCCATGCCAGGCGGGCGGCCGCAGCGGGCCCGTTCTAGGGCTGATCTGGGCCGGCGGGTTGCAGCAGCCGCTGCGTGCTTCGGCCAGACAGCTTGCTGCCGACGGGAGGTGGCGGCGCGGGTCTTTTTGGCTCTGACCTCCACCGGATCCAGCGAGGTCGGCGATGGTTTGTTTCGTCTTCTCCTTTGCAACCAGCTGGTGGCGTGGGGGCTGCTGGCTCGGCTTGACTAAAGGTGGTTGGCGTTGGTGTTCTTCGAGTTCCAATTCGTTGATCTGCTTCATGCTGGCCTTCTCGATTTGGACGCCGACGAGTTTCGGTCTTCCTCTCCGAGATCTTAGCTATTGGCGCATGGCGCTACTAGATTTTTAGATCGGAATTGATCGGGTCGGGCGCACCCTTATCTTTGGTCAGATAGGCTTCATGAGGGCGTGGCGTGAAGCTTTGCTATCTTGTCGGTGCCATGGGACATGTCTAAGTATAGATTTCCAAGCATTGACAGTGGTGAAAAAAGTCATGATGGCTGCGATCGGAGGCTTCTAATGGCGGAGAGGAGATTTGGTTACAATGAAGACATGCGGCACATGTATTTCCTATGTGTCCGGTGTTGAGTACTTGCAGTAGCGGTCTTGGCAGGAGGGGGCGGCAACACAGGCGGAAAGCATATCTGGTGGTGCTCTCAAGTACCGAGCCACGATTTCTAGGGTGAAGGCCCAAGGTCTGGCCTTAATTGGTTGTATCTGGCAATGGCCTTGCTGAAGGCATTGTTTTGGGATCTCGGTCTTTCTTCAGGGTGAAAACTCAAGATCCTTTCTTCAGGCATTGTTTCCTTCTCGGAGGCGTCACTTTTGGAGAACCTCTTTTGTTGTCCAAGTGTTGTCTTTGGTGGTGGTTAGAGAGTTGTTGTTGCGAGTGTTTCATCACTGCGACGGGGTCTTTGTTTTTATAGTTCTCTCTTTTTTATTTTGTTCTTGGTTGTGTGCATCCTGGATGTGTTTCGATATCTTGTTGATGTAGAGGCTGTGTATAATTGGTATCTTCATGATAATAATATATTTCCCCTTTCAAAAAAGGATTATTGGCGTATACTCTTTTCACACTGGCCTTTCTTAAAAACATGGATGTGATTGGATAATTTTGTGACGAAGTCCATCTTTATATTCTCATAGAATTTTTTTAAATTCCTTTACTTGTACACTTGTTTGTGTGTTCAACAATACACTCGGCCGCACTTGGAGGAACCCTCTGACAACGAGGTGCGATATCTCGGAGCTTGGCCATGCAAGCATCACTAGCTAATGGACGAATCCTAACATGCATCTGTCTCCCAAAACCAACGTGTTCCACTCTTGAAACGATGATCATGAATTTCATGTTCTTTTTCACGTTCATAAGTGCAAAGAAAGTTGGATGTCAAGATCAAGAGATGTTTTCTCACTCGTTTACTTATATAGTGTGCTCGTTCTGTATATCTCCAATTTTCAAATTTGAATTGCATCGGCAAAAGTGTATGAGTTCTTTTGCAGTGTAAGGTGTAAGTCAGCCAGTGCTGCATGCATAGAAGTAGCAGTAGCTGGGGCATGCTACATGTTACTGTTATGGGATCTGTACTCATTTGAAGCTTGGCTCTCTCTCTCTCTTTTTTTCTTCAATGATGAACTAAGCGATGTGGTTGGTATTCATCCTCGCTTCGCCTAATGTAGAGCGGCGACATATTTTGCTTTCAAGCACATTTTTGGGAAGTAGGTAAAAATTTTCTTTTGGAACCGGAAGAACTCAATGGACTACAAATTTTCTTTTCTCGACTATGCACGAGCGTGCATATTATAACTATACTAAACCTAGCCAGGATTCATTTTTCTGGTTTTTTTGACTTTTTCTCGTAGTGAAAATCCGGCCAATAGGGTGGCGACACGTTATTTACCGGGGGATCTGGCCAGGTACAGTTTCGGGTGTCCACAGCAATTCCGCGTGAGATTTGATACATTCCTTTTGCAGCATCGTCGGTTTGTGCATGCGCTGTACAAATTTGATTTGACGACATGGTTTGGCGGTTTCCTTTTGGAGCTTTGCAAGCGGTGGCCCCGGTGCTATCGGTTGTGATCTGCATGCGCGTGTTGTTCGACTTGGTCGGTTAGAATTTGCATGCATGTGCGATCGTTTTTTGTTAATTTTATCATCGATTTTCTCTCCGTGTATTTCGGTTGCGGCCGTCGCCTACAACGGCGTTCTGTGGAAGGCTCTCTTTCTGGATGCGGCCACCTCCTTCGAAGGTACGTCTGGAAGTCTCCCGTTTCATCACTCCACCGCCCTACGTCGCTATAAGAATCATCCCTGTCGTGTGTTTTCCCAAGGGCAATCCTGATTGTGCCCACGTCCGTTCCCCCCACCTTGCCGGCGGCCCGTCCCTCGCCGGAGCCCCACTACTGGGCCTCATGCCTCTCCATCCACCGGCACCGGCCCTCCTTTGTCCGTTCCGCCGAGGTGGTGTCACACCCATGAGAAGGCGTACGGGAGACGCATGGAGGTCACAACAAGCAGTCCCCCGCCCAAAAAATTTGGGAGCGGCCGCCTCGCTTAGCTCCTCGTGTAGCGACAGCCATGCGGGAGAGGGTCGACTGCTACATCGTCGCCATGATCCACCCCTGAAGCCGTAGCCATCGCGTTGGCCGCTCCAAGCACATGACGAAGGCCGCAGTGGCGCAGCCAGTGCTCACGGCGTCGCCTTCATCTGAGAGGACCAACATCATCAAGCGCTCCATCGAAGGATCTGGCTTCCCTGGCCGGCGTCGGGTCCATCGGCCAGAGCCTCGCCGGTGTTGTTCAGCCGGTGGGACTATGAGACGCAGTTCTGGGAGCTCCAGCGGCAGCATGAGAGGTACATAACTTGTGGATACGCAGATACCTACTCCGCGGCTACTCGACAAACCATCGGCGACTCTTTGGTCACCGTTGGCTTCCTATCGCCGGTCGGCCTCCCCGCCGCCGCATACGCTCAGCCCCGGAAGCTGGCTTGCCATCCGTCTTTGTTCGCTGCTATTAGCTGTGTTTTTTAGACGATTCTGTAAGAGAAATGACGAAGGGGAATTGGACGCCGCCGGCTACTGTTGCGTGCAGGATTCGTGCAACGGGGGAGGATATTAAGAGCAGATGACAAGCAAAGGCGACGACTTTAGATAATGGAGAGCCTGCCTAGATGTTAACCTCTCACATGTTAATCGAGATCAAGAAGCCTGGATGCTAGCGTTTTCAAATTCACACCCACGCACCGCCGCACATGCTACTGTGCCATCACTGGACGTCTGGTGCGTCACCATGCACTCACTGTCTTGCATAGGCCTTTCTTAGTGGCGATGTCTCCAGACGAGTTGCTATGGGTGACGCCTCGGATCTGGGAGGGCCGTACGTCGGTACGTGCTGCTCGGTTGCCAGCCCCAGCGAATCTCTGTTCTATTTAATTTCAAAAGTTTGGTCGTGTTCTACATATCCTTTTCTTATACGGATTCTACATATATTTTGATCCCAGTATAATATTATTTGGATTATACTCATTACTCAATGATGAGGGTAGAATTAGTGGATGCTTGCTATAAAGATGGACGTATAATCCATATGGTTGGATTCTGGATTGATCCGTATGGTTGAACAGAATAAAGAGTTGGACACAACATGCCTACACGGAAACACCAACATGCACGGTCCTTGAACTAATTATAGTTCATTTCTTCACGTATTAGTAACTTTTCTATTCCTGCAACAAGGGATTCCTTTTTCTTTTTTGAGATTTTCTTGGATTTACCAGCAAATTTTATGAGCTTGCCATGTGAATTCTGGGGTAATTGAGTGGTACGCTCCTTGGGTGGACATAGCGATTTATTCTGGGATTTGTTTTTATCAAATTACCTTTTGTTCGTTTGCTTTCGGTTTGACCGCTGATAGGTGCATGCATTGACGGGCGTGAAATTTGGAGTGATATGATTACCTGGCGGTCGATGTGACTACATGCGTGCATGTGATTAGCGTAGGTGCTTTTCCTATTATTTTTCTTCCAACTGAGATATTTTCCTTCGGTCGTTTTGTGTGGGTGGCTTCTTTTCTTTATTTTTTTTAATTTTAGTACCTCTCCGTGCGTATTAAGATATATTTTCTGACTTCTTATCATCTCTGGTTTGTTTCCCGTCGTCACGTTTGCATGTGTGGCTTAATAATGGTTTTGACGGGGTGGATTATGGTCGACGTGTTGCATTTTGTTATTTCATTATTGTCAGCACCGTTCGTATTGAATTTTTCTTTTTGTTCCTTTAGGTCAGTTGCCACTTTGGTTGTAGTTTCTAGAGGTCTCTGATATTTTAGATGGTGCTCATGATAGGGACCGGTGACTATTTAAGGTGTGGATGTGATGCATTTCAATTTGTGGTTTGCTCACCCTGGTTCTTATTTTATTTCATGGCAGGACGTGGTGCCTCTGATGGCGTCATTGGACATGGCTGCATTCAGCTAGGCCGCCTCCTGTTGGTAGACGTGGTCTTGTTGGCCAGGAGGTGAATATTGATCATGGTCTATGGGCATTTGGGCAGGCTACTAGACGTGCAATCAATGGAGCCCCAAAAGGGCCCAGAGGTCGCCTCTGGAAGTTGTGCTCACTATATTACCATTATATCAATGATCATAGCTATCATGCATCTGAAGTCACAAACACAAACTTGTTTCCAAGAAGGCACAGCCATCAATGACAGTTCAACATGGCCCATCAGAACATAACCGCCCAGCAAAATGAATTCACAATACAGACTAAGATCCTGGCAAAGATATGAACAACCAAACTATTGTCGTTCTAGAGGGAAGAGGGAAGCTCTCACACTAAACGATATTCTGTAACTGGACACTCGGATAAGATAGATGTATAAGTGGTTAGTTATGAGGGTTCATTCCATTCTCTGTTCCATTATTCATGTTGCTAATTATGTTCCTTTTCGTAACTGCCTATGCTGCCTACTATATTTATTTCTTTTAACTCATTCATGCTGCTAACTTGGCAGGTTACCACCAGAAGAGGACTGAAACGCCAAACAACACAAAATGAAGTAGAATCTTGCACTTTAATTGTAAATTTGCATTTATATCGAACAAACAATTAGAAATGCACATTGTGTCAATCAGAGCTCTGATTGTCATGCTATGTATCTAAAGAACTAGATTGGTAATTAGACTACATTTTGAATGATGAAAATCAGATCCAGAATTCTATAGATAGGTTATATATTTGTTTTTCGTTTGTTTTGTTTGTAAAGTTGTAGTGCAGTTCTGATTTAGATGTGGTAATGAAGCTTTTGACAATTTCCAAGCAATAGTGCATGGTTGATGTTGCCCTTTGTTGGCACCAATAATTTTATTATGTATTGGAGTGCCACTATGTCTTCTGGGCCGTTTGTCATTACCTAATTTTATTGAGAAGTGATTTGATTTTTTTTATGTTTGCAAAGACTTCCCCTAAATACATTCTCATAAGATGATAAAAAAGCTGTTAAAAATCATTTCGTTTTAGAGGTACTAGAATGTCAGATTTATAATTTCCGTCTTGCAAGATGTAGCACTCATGGTGATAATAAATTTATCTTTTCCAAATTGTCCTTGTGCATATCTTGCTTTCTTGTGATTAAAAATTTATAACTGCAAACTTACACACATGAAGCTCTTATTTCTCATCACATGAGCCAAAAATATGCATATACACATGTACTGTATCGACGGGGCGCGGCGTGCCGCCGCGCGGGTACAGCTAGTCATATATTAAAGAATGGACTACAAATTTTCATTGTATAGTTCATCAACAAAGGTCGGAAACTATGGCAACTGCCAAATTCATCCCCATGTTCTTTGTTTCTTTGATGCCGCTGGATAGGTCGCCGTTCTTTGGGCTCCTAGCCGAACAGTGTTGCTTTGGTGCATGGCGCCCATGAATTCCGCAACTGCGTGTGCACACGTACCACGCAACAGAGCATGGATTTGCCATAACTAAAGTCACACGCAGTACAACAACAAATGCAAATAATTAAAAGTAGGTGTCATATTAAATTGCCACTATTCTTCGGAAGAAAATGTAATATAAGCCAGCCGAAGAAGCATCGGTCTCAAGCTATGCTCAATACAAGACTTCCAACTATTTTGTTCAAAACCATTTTGTTGTTATCTACATGTGTCAACAGTACACTAAGAAAACTAGGTCATATGCTAGGATTTAGAGGCATCAGGAATGATACTTCCACCGCAGTCACGCGTAACCCTCCCTCAGATTCTATATGGAGCTGGAGGAGGTGGACTAGCCCCGACGGCTAGGGTTCGCCCCCTCGGTCGCTCGCAGGAGCGACGCGAGGGGGTACGTCGTCTATTCAGCTGACTGATGTCTAGCCACGCCCTTGTCTGAACGTTCAACTTCATCAGGTCATGGGGCTCGGCCATCCAGGTCTACCTATCTCGATCAAGGCCTATCTATGAGAGGACTTGGGGATGGATCAAGGTCTGAGCGTGATGCTAGATGTAGTCATGAGAGGACTTGAATCAAGGTCTGAACGTGATGAAGACATGTCTATCTATATGGGATGGGTCAAGGTCTGAACGCCTTGGCAATCTTGTTCAGCAGACAATGACTCCTCATTCTATGTCAATGGCTCTGCTTAGGATTTGCGTCGACGATGTCGCCATTGGACCAATGGACGAAGTGGTACATACTTATATAAACAAGCTGTCCGAGAAGTTCTCTGCTCTTTAGCTCAAAAGGGAAGGAGGTGGTTGCACTGTTCGCAATGAAGCAAAATCACCCCTCCAACAGGTGAACTAATTAATTTACTTTTTTTTTAATCATGCAGAAGGACTGCATGTACAACCAACCAATAGTCCGCGAGAACTACCATACAACACCACCCAAAATCATACAACATCATCTACAGCGAAACGACCATAACCATATCACAGTGAGTGTAGAACAAAGCGACCCATACTTGCTTCTGCTAGGACAAGTGCACGGTGGTCCACATAAGCATCACGCGTGGCGAACATGGACTAACGTCAGATTGTTTTTTTTAGCAGGTAACGTCAGATTGTTGAGCTGTAGAGGAACGTTACTAAATGTATGTCCGGTTACTCCGTCCACCGTGTGGACCAACGCATGTTTTGCGCTGCTGCTGCACATACTTAGGTAAACAAATTCGCTTATTGTGAATTGAACATTAAAAAAAATGAGGATGTATCACCGGCCTCTGCATCTGAGCGATGCATACAGCTATTTTATTAATTATTCACAAAGTCCTTAGAGCAACTCTAGCAGACCCCGCAAAACGCCGGCCTGCAAAACGCGTTTGCAGTTCGCGCAAAACCGCTTTTGCGTGCCGGCGCGGGCTAGCACGATGCAGACCCCAAACGGACCCGTAAAAAAGTATATTCACGGAATATGCTTTTTTACGGGTCGGCTATGCGGGTTTTGCTCGGGCAACAGCGCAACGACCCGCAAACAGAAAAACTGTAAATCTGAAATTTGTCACAGGGTTTCACAAACAAGTTCAAATTCAAATGACATAAACAGTTTGCGCGCAAATAAAAGCGAAGTTCATTACGCAAAAGAGGGCATGCAAAGGTATGCGCCCATGTCCGGCATCATCTTGGGGGTCGATCTTCACTCCGCGCCATGGAGTCCATCTTGAAGTTCATCGGCGCCACCGTAGCCACCTCCGTCGCTTGTTCCAACTCCCGCACCGAAATCATCCACATTGCCACCATATGGAGCAGAGAAAACACCACCGGAACTGGCACACGGACCGGCCGAGGCGACCATTCTCCTCTTCAAGATCTCTCTCCTTGCCATATCATGCCATGTTTTGGTGACGTCGTCCATGTCATTGCGGTTCATTGACATGATATTGTTCTCTTCGGCGAGCAACAATGACAGCGATTTGTTTTCAGAGGCGCGTACTTTTCTCTCCTCAATGGCAGCTTTGCGCAGCCCCTCTTCCTTGAGCATTTGCCATTTTTCTTGCTTCTCTTTTGCCTTCTTCTCGGCCAACTCTTTCTTGATCTCCAACGACTTCAACAACATCAACTCGTTTGATTGCACCATGGCATCAATCTTCTCCCTCAAGCTCGATGCTTCTTGCTCTCTCTTTATCTTCTCTCTAGTCTTCTTGTCGCCATCGGGCTTGTTCAAATTTCTTGGGCCATCATCATCCTCACCTTCATCCATGTTTGTAAGTGAGCCTCTCTTTGGTGGGGATTCTTTGTCGATCAACTTCCACTTGTCGCACTTTTGGAGCAACTCCCAACAATGCTCTAATTTGAAGAATCTGCCTTCCGAAGCTTCCATGTCCTTGTATCTATGTTGAGCAATCTTGTCCTACACAATGTGAACAAAGTGATGCAATCATTTCTCATGATACATTATGATGATGCAGAACTTGAACAAAGGCAAAGCAAACTCACATAGTCGGACTCCACGGTGCCACTTGGAGGTGCATTGTGTACTTGCTCCAAGCAAGCTGCCCAACGGCTGCACATAGGCTTGATGTTCTCCCAACGACCTTGAAGCGACCGAAATGTGCGTGGAGTCCTATTGGGGTAGTTTTTCATAGTGCGGAAGTATTGATCTTCGATCCTTTGCCAATATCTCTTGGCGGTTTGAGAAGTACCCGTGCACGCATCAAGAGACACCGCACTCCATGCTTTGATCAAAGCTTGATCTTCCAAGATCGTGTAGTTCTTCGATCTTTGGCTTTTCCCAGTTTTTGCTTGTGATTGCTCAAACGCTTCCGCTTCGATCTCCTCCAACTCGTCCGCACAACCATGATCGTCCACGCCGCCCTCCGTTTCATTGTAGTCGAATGGTTCGAAAGGGGCTTGATCAATGTCAACCGCGTTCGTGTCCAACAAGTTCACGATCTCGGTTGTTGCATTGTTCGAACCACTGCTATAGCGAATGATAACAAGTCACGAGCTATCGAGAACAATGGCGAAAAATGAAAGAGAATCGCCGAAGACCGAAGAGATATACCTTCCGGCCATTTCGTCGAACACCTCGCTCGCGGGGGGAGCGGCACCGTTGAACGGCATCGCCGGAGCACCTCCTTGCGGGGGGATGGAGTGAGAGTTTGAACAAGATGGCTTCCTTGAAGTCGGAACCTTCCTCCGCTTTGCGCCCGCGACCTTGCCGGCCTTCTCCGCGCCGGCCGGGATCGCACTGCAGCATTGGCGCCTGGAGCGCGGGCCATCACGGCGGGGGCAGCCGGATTCCCGCCCTGCACAACCACGTTACCCTGCCGCTTGCGGGCAGGCGCGGCGTGTGCTTGGGCGACGCCGGCGGGGCCAACATGGCCGGCGACGAGATCCGCCTGAGGGGAAGGGGCATGCGCGACCTCGACGGTGACGGGGGACAGCATGGGGTCGTCCATGGCGGCGAGGGACGGACGGGGAGGAGCAGTCGGAGCTTTCGGAGGGGGGGCAATGGTGGCGGAGGGTGCGGGGAGCGGGAAAGGGCGCGCGGAAATGTCCCTCCCGCCAAATCTCGCGCCGGATGGGTGTTGAGCTCGGGGGCCTCCCAGCCCGTGAAGATAGAGGTTGGGGGAGAAGATTTGCCGCGCCCCGCAAAAAAATTTGCGGGCCAGTGCCGGATGCGGGGTCTGGTCGTGCAGATTTTCTGGCCCCGACCCGCAATTTGGCGGTTATTTTGCGGGCCGGGGCGTTTTGCGGGGTCTGCTAGAGTTGCTCTTAGAAAGCTAATAGATCAGTAAACCTGAAGCCATCATCTTGGCAACACCTATCGCTACTCCTATCCCCGTGATGAAGGGGTGCCGAATGTCCGAGCCTAATACCAAACAGAGATCGCACCAACACCTAACATCTAATGTTGGATGCCCCATCCAAGCCATATACCTGGACTAGATTACACACCGGTCTGGCGCACTTTCAGTGGGCACCACATGTGCACGCTGCAATGGCCATCACCTCCTCCACCCACCGATCCATCCTCAGATCAGATACTGACGCATCGACCTTGCCAGGCCTCTCTGCCATCAACGCCACCATGACGCCAGATAGCGTCGTCCTCCTGCACGAGTCCATCGCCACCCATCGGACGCCGAGTCTCCACTGCGCCACGCCGTCGTGATCCGCAGCCATCGATGTGTAGGATGAAGCACCGCTCCACCACCTACCGACGTCCAACCACCAAGCCGTCCACATGTCCGCCCAGCCGATGAATGTCTCCATAGATGATGCACCCATGGGGGTGATGACGAAGACATCGCCATCATTCGATCCAGGAGGCCCCTCAACACCTCCAGAGGGCTACGATACCCACGGGCGCCGCCGTCAATGGTAGCCTCCTCCAGATATGAGGTTTGCCCCGGAAACAATGGAGCGAGGGACGCCCCCACCATCACCTCCAACGAGGAAAACGACACCCGCGGGTGCCGCCGACGATGGTGGCATCCTCACCCGCTTCAGCAGCTAGGCCACCATCTCCTCCTCCACTTGATCCGTCGTCGGAAGCCACCGTGAGGCAACACCCACCGACCAGATCTCTTTGGACCGACGATGAAGGTAGCCGTAGAGGAGGTCTCATCGCTGTGTGACCGGCGCCATGGCCACACACACGTCGTCCCGAGGCGCCCACTCAAGATCCACCGTCACAGCCACACCTCCAAGCCGTGACGGAGGGACGCCCCGCCGCCGCCATCATCCCCCCGCACGGGCTTTACCCAGCCGGGATCCAGTGGCGGCGGGAGGGGAGGCGGACGGGAGGCAGAGGAGATCGGGAGGGAGGTGGACGGGATCTGAAAGGGAGGTGGACGGGAGGCGGAGGGGATCTGGACGGGAGGCGGAGGGGAGGGGGACGGTAGGAGGGGATCTGGATGGGAGGAGGGGAGGCGGAGGGGATCCGATCTGTGAATTGAACTATGACTCAGAGCAAGATGAATTAGACACATAAAGCTACTATTTTTATTCACTTGCAGCCTTTTTGGCTGTAGTTTAGTCATCTCATAGAATGATGGAAATAGAGGGTTCTTGGTCAAAAACGGAGGATATGAACAGAGGGCAGATGAAGTAGAAGCATATAGAACCATCAATCAATTATCAATATTTCTTTCAGTAGGATTGGTTTTGAGGTAATTAAAAAAGATTAAAGATGTCTATCATGCAACTTTCTTGCAGCTAGTAATGGCATTGGTCATCACATAATTACTGACCTTTGTTATGAACCGAGTGAAATGTAAATTATTGCCACAACTGAAGTCGTAGTACACACGGTACAACAATAAAGCATGGGCCAAAAGGTGGGTACTAAATTAAACTTTCACACACCAATCTTACACGAGATGGTTATATAAGTCAGCCGAAGGGTATCGGTGACATGTTACACTTGCTCATTATACAAGGGGACTCCCACTAGTATTTGACACTGGTTATCCATGTCCGTGATAATACAATGTGAGCTAGGGCATACTAGGGATTGGAAGCATCAGGAATTTCACCTTCACACAGTGAAACACTCATGGAGAGGTATCACGTTCTAGATGGTCGAGGAACCTTCACATCCACATCCAGATCCATATAGACCCTTATATCATTTCATCATCAACCACAATTTTGGAATCGGAAACTCTGACGTCCGGGTGATACGAACCATGTGCATACTAGTATTTTCCTCACCATGCTCGTACTAGATAGACAGAGCAAGCAGAATGTAGATCATCAGCTACAGAGTGAGCGAAAGATAAATTTTATTTGGCAAGATAGATGAAGCAGTATACTTTATTTATCCATTAGTATGTAGTGTCAAGAGATGGTCGGTGCGGATATGATCGTTGATGTAGTTTGTCGATCATTATTTTGATCGCTTCGGGTTCTTTTTTCTCTTTTTTACCGCTTAGGCATGGCTTTGGTCTTGTATGACTTTGCTATTTGCCCGCATGTGTATTTGTGTGTGTGCGTTGGTGTTGGCTGTGTGCATCTTAGTTATGCAGAGGCCGGGTGTGTGCTCATGATGTTTGTATCAGCTTGATGCCTCATTTTGAGTTAATAAAATCCATCCTTTATAAAAAAAATTAGTCTGTTGCATGGGTTTATAGATTTTTTAAATAAAATTACCGCTACAGTAGAGATTAAGAAAAACTCTGTTACCAGCGGAGCACGGACGGTTCTCATGGCGGCTGCAACTGATGTTCCTCCTTTCATCTCTGAATCCTCAATTGCTTTGCGACGCCCAGCATAGAGCACACGAGCTCCAGATCTGGGCTTCAATACCTCTTTTGGCAGCTAGGAGCTCCCTCCTAGCGAAGCAACCCTTGTTCTGATTTTGTCCCAGCTTTGTGCTTATTATCAAGCACCGGAGTAAATCATGCTCAAAATGTCATTGACTATTATGTTTTAAACAAACAATGATGATCACATTAGTTGTTTAAACAGTTAATTTAGCTGGTTGGAAATTCCTGTGCTGCAAGACTTCAGAATCTTCTTCTTACATACATGGTCACTGCGTTACAAAACTAGCACGCAAGTGCTTTGATTTTGAAAGTGACAGCTCAAAATACTCTTTTTTGGCGATTTATCTCTTCTGCTAGCAATATATATGTTGCTTAGTGCTCTTTTGGGACTGGTAGTTATAATGTCAATGCTTTATTTCGGCACCAATCCTATTAGTTTAGTTTTAACAATCAAGCTAACCTTCTTGCAGGATTCCTTTGAGCTTCCCAGGCGGGACTCCTCAAGAGACGAGGAGGATGTTGAAATGGGAATGCATCAGCCCGACGCCTCTGATAATTTTAAAAGGCTTCTTGAAGAGGGTGCATGCTGTTTAGCTAGGAAACTCTCTACTAGTCTCTGATGTTATTTCTCCATTAATTCTTGCACTTCAGATTAATGACAGACATGATGCTTTCATGCATACACAGGTTGATGGAAATGAGAGCCTAATTGCTAAGCTGACGTGTTTCTTGACTAAACTCCAGGTCTAATTTCCTCATTTCTGTTTCTGCTTCTTATGCTGTTATGCTCACATATTGAGTCTCATAGTAGTCTCGTGTGCCTTTGCTTGCAGACTGCCAATGAGGAATCAAAAGCAGTTACAAAAGCAAGTGTCATGAAAGGTGACAACCCGTGTGCTTTAGCAGACCCAAACATTTATCTGAAATAGAGTGTGGAAATTTCACTTTGCTTATAGTCATGCACAACAACAAATTTTTGTAGCGATTAAGCAGCGAATTGAGAAAGATATTGATGAAGTGGACAAAATTGCTTGTATGGCAAAAACAGAACTTGATGAACTGGAAAAGGATGTATGATTTCACTCGACCTTGCTGCTTATTCCAAAAGACGAACATGCAAGCCTAGCTACGATGCATTCACAGAACAAATGATAGAATGACTCTTATCTCCAAAAAAAAAAAAAACTCCTCTCAGGTTATCTCTGGTCATCACTTTGTCCTGAGATCAAGTCATAAGAAAACTGTACATGGGGGATTTTCAGAAACCACACAGATGCCATGAAGATTGGTTTCACCGATGCCATCAGCATCCAGAAAGGAGCCACCACGTTAAGTTTGGCCCAACCTGGGGGACACTTGGTCCAGCAAGGGTGCCCGTGTTATCGTAGTGCCGCTGCTGCTGTGGTGGCCGGCTATGTATATGATAGATCAGATCAGGCTGATGCTTGTCGTTTTACGGTGTAACTCCGTGTGGTTCTTACCCACCGACTAATAGCTTTTTGTGTCATTCTAAAGCTAATGTTGATTCACAAGTCACCACCATGTTGGCATGGTCGAGCTGGTCAAAATGGTCATACAATTTGTTAACACGTCCTCTCTCACCGCCTCCCATTGTAGTTTGTTTGTTCATGCTGATACATCCAAGACATGTACCATGAATTTTAAAGTACATTTGTGCTCTCTGCCGCTTAAATGATAGAAAAATATAAGTGTATATGGTGGTATATTGGCGATATCATGAGTGTTTTCGTTGCTTGCATGCATACAGTATAGATACCAATTGCTCGGAATTGCCTTCTGACACGGACGATGGAATCACATGCGTGAACCGTGTACAACACAAATATGTTTTTTTGCATTCAATTGTAAATCATGTTCTTTATAACTAGGACACCCCACATAATCAACATAGCACATTAGACCTGTTTGCCTCTTATCTTCCTCCGTTCACAAATATAAGATGTTCTACCTTTTTTCTGATTTGGATGTATATAGACGCATTTTGATGTATCTGTTCACTCATTTCAGTACATATGTACGTAGTTCATATTGCAATATCTAAAACATCTTATATTTATGAACAGAGGGAGTATTAGATAATAGATAGATGCATCTGGTGGTCAAAATATGTTGCTATAAGCATCACTTTTACAAATTGAAGTAAAAAAGAAGATTAATTATATCTTCGTGCAACTTGCCTAAGGCTGGTAAGGGCATGCGTCCGAAGTCCTAACATGCCGTGAACTCTGTATGAGGGAGTAGGACGATATAAATTATTGCCGCAACTAAAATCATACGTGGTACAACAACAAATGCAAAAAATCCACCCCCCCCCCCCCCCCCCCCCCCACCCCCACACACCAAAAAAAGCAAAAAATCAAGATGTGGATATCAGGTTTAAGTGTGACACATCACTCTCAGGAGAGAAGGTAATATATAAGCTAGCTGAAGAGCATCAATCACATGTTATGCTTGCTCACTATACAAGAGGATTCACATTGGGTTTTCACGTGTGTAGTTATCCATGTCTGTGTTAGTATCAGGTGAATTAGGACCCATTAGGATTTGGAGACATTAGGAATGACTGCCTTGCTAGTAGACTTCCTTGAAGAGAGGTGCCTAAACGGCTCCAGAACCTTCACATCATTGCCAGCTCAAAGTTCAGTCACCGAGGGGTTTTGAGCCTTGCGGCCTTAGCATGGATGTTGTACTTACCTCACCACAACTTGTGCTCGCTGGTGCCTTGTGTTCGTGGGAAATGACTTGTCAGACTCCGTGTGGCCGATATATGTCTACTATCAAGTCATATAACACCACACAAGAGGGTGCTCCTCCGTCTCTGCTCCACTGTTTGGTTGCGATAGTTCGGGTTACTTTTGTGTAAGTAGAGACGACAGGCAACTAAAAGCAAGCGACTCTAAGTGTTCTCAGCAATTGAGCTGATCGAACCGTTGCCAGATACACGCTTTAGGGCCTTTTTGATTCAAAAGACTTTCGTAGGGTCTTTGAAGGATTAGAATCCTTAGGAATTTTCCCTATGTTGGTTTGATTGGTAGGATTGAATCTCGTAGGAATTTTTCCTAAGGATTCATTTGTACTACATTTCATAGGAATTTTAGCATCCATTGCAACCTCATGAAAGTAGTCCTTTATTTTCCCGTGATACAATCAAAGAAACTCAAATCCTATAGGGATCCAATGAACATGTCACTAATCTACGTTTTTCCTATTCCTGCGTTTTTGCAATCCTGCGAATCAAAGAGGCCCTTAGTAGTTCCCTGCTAGTCTTCTGGAGTTTACATTGAGCAGTTACTATGTCATGACCGTCCATGCAAAATTTTACTTTATGATTTTTGTTTCTTCCGTACTGTAGTGAAGATTCAGGCCTGAGAGGGCACTCTCTGTTTAGGAGATCAACAGTCCACGAGGGATCAGCGTGATGCTTGTGTAGTGTGGTGCTTTTCTTGTTCCACTATTGCAGAATGGGGCTAAGACGACACATCCATCGCACACCATTATACCTAATTGTGTGCGATGCAGACATCTCAAAAGGTTGAAAATAAACTCGTGTGCCATAAAATAGAACACGTGCAATGGCCCATTCATCGGGCACAATTTTGAGATGCAAACCGTGTTAGATAAGGGATACACAACAAAGCATAATGTTGTGTGTGAGATATGGCATCACAACACACATGATTGCTATTTCTGATCATGTGCATTGATTGGCAAACACTTTACAAAAACAAATTGTGTGTGATCACTTGTAGATGGCACATGTTGCGTAATATAATGACTCGTGTGTGATGTGTTAAAGATGCGCAGAGGGTTGAGGTTACTTGTGTGTGATAATTTGTGATAGCGCATATGATTGTGTGATCTACCAGGCACACAATTGAATCAAGGCAACTATGTGCAATACTGTAAACGATCGCTCACAATCTCGTTATATAGATTATGTGTGATGTGAATTGCTCCTCTGTCTACAGAGCAACAGAGCAATTCTAGGATATAGTCTCCATACGATTGCATCAACTTATATTTTCATTAATAGAAACCATTAGGTGTTGATAGCCAAAACAAGAAAACAAAATGGGGCCTAGCATTAAGATCACATCATCCTCTAGAACTGCTTGAAGATATAAGATCGACAGGAACACAGAGCCGGACTGGTAAGAACACAAAGTCCATTACATCTATATAATGCGAGGAAGTATCAACATGTGGGGAATATATAAGCGAACACGATAACAAAGTATATAGTCTATTCCTTCTTCTTCTTCTTCTTCTTGGATGCCCCCGCGCCATCATTTTGGCGAGAACACTTCCTTCGCTAACCGTCAACTTTTGTCACCGTCGTCTTCATCTCCATCGTTGATGTCCTCATCCTCCTTGCTTGACCATTCCTCTTCCTCATAGTCGTCGTCTTTACCCTCCTGGTTCTCCATGTTCGTCTTGTTGTCGTCCTCCTTCGGCTCTAAGGCGCCCCTTCCATGAACTGGATGTATTGGAGATCGGGGCTCGACGATGGAATCATGGAAGGCGAGTGTGATGATTTTGAGCTTGATCTTATAACGTCCGGACTAGGGTTGTTGTCCATGCTATCACTGGAGAGTCCAGATTCTTCCATGGACCATCCTAGAAGGACGACATGGTTGTGCTACAAGAGATTGCAGAGTATGTGGGAAAATGTGCGGGGGATGAAGATGACGATTGAAGCGGGGACGAAGAAAAAAGAGCAATGACAGTTGAATCGGAGATTGACAGATTATATTGGCGCCTTAGAGAGCGGTTAGAATTCTAATATAATCAACCGCAATTAGTACCACCGCTCCGAGTTCCTCCGGCTGCAGTTCTCAAGATGATAATTACTCACTCGGTTTTAAGTGTTCATACGTCTGCAATATTTCTGCAATTCACACGGACCAGTTAATATAGGACCGTTGTAAAGCAGGTACCAAAAATAACAGCCAAAATTGCAGCTTTGCTTTTTCATTCATAATATAGCATATATCGCTCCTTCGACCAGAGTTTGGGGAATGTACAAAAATATTCTGCCCATTTCCGGACAGTAATTCAAAACTACACAATATTAATTTGACGTTGTTCGTTTACTAATTGTGTGTAATGCACCCAAAAGATGAACTATGATTAATGTAGCACTGCCTCCCAATTCCCATACCAGTCCGACAAGCTCTTTTCTTGCCGGGAACTAAGCCTAGTAATGGCAGGTGCCCGTTCCCGCCGAGAATGATCAAGGCACCAACTGGGCAAACTCCTAGCAAGATTCACACGAGCCCAAGATGGTATATGTATTTCAAGGTGAGCACTACTCATAGTTCATACCTTGGCATGCTTGTATTGTTCTGATGCAGCCATAAAACCATGTTTTCATGCCATCACAGGATTGCATTGGTGTAATAGATGGTACTCATGTGATTGCCGGAGTGCCTAGGTCACATGCATTTGACATATAGGGATAGAAAGCACTACACAAACCGGAATGTGCTTGCTGTTGTTGAGTTCCATCTAAAGTTTACATATGTGTTAGCTAGCTGGGAAGGATCAGCCCATCATATGCTAACATTCTTGCTGACAACATGGCTTGACCTGATGGTATCAATATCCCCGATAGCAAGTTCTACCTAGGCGATATTGGATATGCATGTCGTCCTAGTGTTCTTCCACCCTTCAAAACAAAAACAGGTACCATTTGAGTGAGTTCTCTTCTAAAAGGTACCCTAGGACTGCATGGGAATTGCTCAATCTCATACACTCTAGCCTTAGAATTATGGTTTAGAAGGCATTTAGAGCTCTGAAGAATATATTTAAGATCCTAGACGAAAAGCCATTGCACACTTTCCCTACCTAGGTTAGGCTCGTTCTTGCATGTTGCATCCTCATAACTGGATCATATAATAGGGTTGTGATGAGCTTGTGTTGGAGGAGGAAGATGTGATCGCCGATGATGTTGAAACCTCTGACCATGGTGTGGAGGCATTCGATAGTAAAGCGTGGAAGAGCAAAAGGTTAGAATGGGTTGTGGCAATGTGGACAAACATAGATAACACAAGGATGTGAAGAAGAAGGAACGGAGGAAGCAACACGAGCAGAGGGAGAAGAAGCAGCAGGAAGAAGACGAGGATGGACTTCCACCTAGTTGGGCGCCGATGAACTTTCCCCTATTGAGTCATATGACTGCTAATTTGTATTGCAATTTATTAGTAGTTAGGATGGGCTGCCATGTGTTTACTAGCTAGGACTGAAATGATGTTTCGATTATGTGTGGTAAGGTCACCACTAGTGAGAAGGGGTGGTCACAAGTTATGTCATGCACAACCAAACACCGCGTAGTGCATCAACACAGCCAATGCAGGCCACCAAATGTCAAGGGAAAATTGGTTCCCTGATACAACCAACGTACATGCAGACTGCCAAACTACATACACAACATGGTTTTTGGTCTGTGTTTACTCAGTCATGCCCAACTGAGTCACAGATCCAAAGACCCCAAAAACGATGCCACCTACCAAATACGCCCCAAGCCATTGCCTAGTGTGCACCCACTTTTGTAGCCAAGATTTAGATGCATATTGACATCGCTGTCCTGAGGTAGGCCAAGCTCACATGACGGACTATTTGGACATGTACAGACATCCCCATATCCTCCCTCATGTGGGTTGGGTTTGGGAATTTGCGGATAGGATGGACAAATGGGGGAGCTTGGGGGCCTTCATTGGAGGTGTGTTTCTTGCCCGGACAGTGTTTGGGTTGTATGCCCGAACATATGAGGAAGGCTTGGACGTGTTTGACTGAAGATGCTCTACTTAATGGCATGAATCATCAACAATCTCATTAACTTTGTATGACTAAAGCCTATATTATTACAACAACTAATGTGTATGTATTACAACAACAAAGTGGCTCAAAAGGTAGACAAGAAATTAAAGTGTCGTCGACCACTCTCATAAGAGAAGGCGATATAAAGGAGGCAAAGAGCATCAATCATATGTTATGCTCACTATATGAGAGTGCTCACAATCATTTCCATCCGACATCACTTTGTGGCTATCCATGCCCAAATTAATACCAAGTGAACTATGATACTCTAGGGTTTGGAGGCATGAGGAATGATACCTTCAGAATACCAGATCAGGGTAGAGAGATACATTACCACATTCTAGATGCTCTAGAAATCTCCACATCCAAAGATGCCCCTACAACATATCTTCACCGGGCGCTGCTTAGGGTTCCAACATGCGTATGAGAAGGCCTATGAACCATGTTTAGACTAATATTCTTCTTTCCTAGAGGGGGTTGTGGACCTTGTAATTTTTCAAAATAAAATTACCGCTGCAATGAATAATGAAGGGGCCAAAAGGAGAAAAATACGTCCTCTAACATAGCATGAACACCTACCACAGCCATAGGATAACACACACACGGACCTCCTGACATCTCCCCCCGCTGTTGTCTGCATCCTCATCAATCTCCAATAGCGACCGGTAGCTGAGGAGGGGGGAAAAGAGCAGAGTGAACTCCCTCCCCATCCATGGCTTCGCTCACATGTCGCCTCCCCTGCGGTTCCATCCAGCGCTCCCACCTTCTTCCCCGCCTTCCGCTTCGTCTCTCTTGTCCTCCTCTACTTCTATCCGATTCACTCTGTCCCCGCGCGCCCCTGCAGCGCCAGCGCGACACCGTCCGGATAAGCATCCCGATCTCATGTCTCTAGCTCAACATGAGGTTGGCTTGTCGAATGCCTGTCTCGGCGGTGTGTTTCGGGCAATCTATCTTAAGCAGATTGAGCCGGCTTTTGTTACAATAACTGATTCACCGTTACCGAAAAAGGCTTTCGCCCCGCTTTATATATAAAGCAATGATCAACCACAACCCAAGTACAAACGCACCCACCACAACACACGCACACACCCATGGCGGGATACATAGGCGCTGAGCGCAGCAACACCACCCCTAGCACAACAGAGCAATCGGGGTCCTCCAACATGAACACGCCACCGCGAAGAGATGAAGCCGCATATGACGAACCTTGTGCTCCAAGGCGCCTTCAAGAAGGTTACGACACCAACGCGCCGCCACCCGCCCGACCTGACGATCAGAGTTTCCCCTGGAGCAACACAATGGCCGATGAGAGCCACGACGACGCCTTCAAGAAGGGAACGGGCTACGCCGCCACCGCTCCGTCTGAGGATAGAGCAGGTTTTCACCCCGGCCAACATTCACCGCCACCGAACGGCACACCCACGGCGACCACGCCACCCACATGGCCATGGCCACCGGGAAGCACCGATCCATGAGCTCTCCCCAAGAGCACCGCGGGGCCACCACCAGGGCCGCCGCCCCGGCCTCCAAGACCTGGATACCACCTCACCTAAGGCCCGCCGCTACCCCAACCGAAGAAACGAGCGGAAAGGACCCATCTTTCGCACCCCTGGGTGGCCCCTAGCAACGATACCCAGTAGGCCGGCCAAAACTAGCCCCCATTGACCCGTCCAACGGCACCGGACGCGAGACGAGGTCGGTCCTACTCCCGGGCGCGAGACGGGGTCGGTCCTGCTACCGGACGCGAGACGAACGCGGTCCTGCTGCCGGGCGCGAGATGGGTGATGGATGGCAACTGAGGGAGGACCTGCCCTTCGACGAAGGCAACGGCGGACGATGAGGGAGAGGGATCGCAAGTCGAAACGGACCGCCTCCAAACGAGTCGACGCTGGAAAACCAGCCGCCACCACAGCTGGCCCGCCAAACTGCCGTAATGCCACAGCGGCACCGTGAAACGCCGCTGCAGCCCACAGCCGGAGCAGTAGCCACGCCGGGCCGATGCCCCAACCCACGCCGCCCGCCGGAAACAACGCGTCAGATCCGGCCGGCATGCTCCACCACCGCCGCCACCAAGACACCGGCGTCGAGCACCCACCATAGGCACGGGCGGATCCCGGCCAGCCCCGCGGCGGCCGGCAGCACCACGACCAGGAGCAGCCCAAGGCGCCACCACCACCACCCTCCAGCGCCCGACTAGGAGTAGCCCGACGCACCACCACCACCACCCTCCAGCGCTGTTGGTCGACCAAGACACCACCAACCACCACCGACCGGATCTGGGCATGAAACCCCAGATCCGCAGCCTACACGCCCCGCCTCGGCCACGGGCCAGCGAGCCAGGGCACAACGGGAGCGAGGCCACGCCAGGAGAGGCCCTGCTACCTCTTGAGCACTGCGTTGGTTATCCCTTGAAGAGGAAAGGGTGATGCAGCAAAGTAGCGTAAGTATTTCCCTCAGTTTTTGAGAACCAAGGTATCAATCCAGTAGGAGGCTACGCGCGAGTCCCTCGCACCTACACAAAACAAATAAATCCTCGCAACCAACGCGATAAGGGGTTGTCAATCCCTTCATGGTCACTTACGAGAGTGAGATCTGATAGATATGATAGGATAATATTTTTGGTATTTTTGTGATAAAGATGCAAAGTAAAATAAAAGCAAAGTAAAATGCAAAGGAAATAACTAAGTGTTGGAAGATTAATATGATGAAGATAGACCCGGGGGCCATAGGTTTCACTAGTGGCTTCTCTCAAGAGCATAAGTATTTTACGGTGGGTGAACGAATTACTATTGAGCAATTGACAGAATTGAGCATAGTTATGAGAATATCTAGGTATGATCATGTATATAGGCATCACGTCTGAGACAAGTAGACCGACTCCTGACTGCATCTACTACTATTACTCCATTCATCGACCGCTATCCAGCATGCATCTAGTGTATTAAGTTCATGGAAACAGAGTAACGCCTTAAGCAAGATGACATGATGTAGAGGGATAAATTCATGCAATATGATAAAAACCCCATCTTGTTATCCTCGATGGCAACAATACAATACGTGCCTTGCTGCCCCTACTGTCACTGGGAAAGGACACCGCAAGATTGAACCCAAAGCTGAGCACTTCTCCCATTGCAAGAAAGATCAATCTAGAAGGCCAAACCAAACTGATAATTCGAAGAGACTTGCAAGGATAACCAATCATACATAAAAGAATTCAGAGAAGATTCAAATATTGTTCATAGATAATCTTGATCATAAACCCATAATTCATCGGTCTCAACAAACACACCGCAAAAAGAAGATTACATCGAATAGATCTCCATGAGAGAGGAGGAGAACATTGTATTGAGATCCAAAAAGAGAGAAGAAGCCATCTAGCTACTAACTATGTGCCCGAAGGTCCGAGGTAAACTACTCACACTTCATCGGAGAGGCTATGGTGTTGATGTAGAAGCCCTCCGTGATGGATGCCCCCTCCGGCGGAGCTCCGGAACATGCCCCAAGATGGGATCTCCTGGGCACAGAAGGTTGCGGCGGTGGAATTAGATTTTTAGCTCCGTATCTGATCGTTTGGGGGTACGTAGGTATATATAGGAGGAAGGAGTACGTCGGTGGAGCAACAGGGGGCCCACGAGGGTGGAGGGCGCGCCCCCTACCTCGTGGCCTCCTCTTTTGTTTCTTGACGTAGGGTCCAAGTCTCCTGGATCATAATCTTCCTAAAAATCATGTTCCCGAAGGTTTCATTCCGTTTGGACTCCGTTTGATATTCCTTTTCTGCGAAACTCTGAAATAGGCAAAAAACAGCAATTCTGGGTTGGGCCTCCGGTTAATAGGTTAGTCCCAAAAGTAATATAAAAGTGGATAATAAAGCCCAATAATGTCCAAAACAGTAGATAATACAGCATGGAGCAATCAAAAATTATAGATACGTTGGAGACGTATCAGGCATCCCGAAGCTTAATTCCTGCTCATCCTCGAGTAGGTAAATGATAAAAACAGAATTTTTGATGCGGAGTGCTACTTGGCATAATTTCAATGTAATTCTTCTTAATTGTGGTATGAATATTCAGATCCGGAAGATTCAAGACAAGAGTTTAATATTGACATAAAAATAATAATACTTCAAGCATACTAACAAAGCAATTATGTCTTCTCAAAATAACATGGCCAAAGAAAGTTATCCCTACAAAATCATATAGTCTGGCTATGCTCTATCTTCACCACACAAAGTATTTAAATCATGCACAACCCCGATGACAAGCCAAGCAATTGTTTCATACTTTTGACGGTCTCAAACTTTTTCAATCTTCACGCAATACATGAGCGTGAGCCATGGACATAGCACTATATGTGAATAGAATGGTGGTTGTGGAGAAGACAAAAAGGGAGAAGATAGTCTCACATCAACTAGGCGTATCAACGGGCTATGAAGATGCCCTTCAATAGATATCAATGTGAGTGAGTAGGGATTGCCATGCAACGGATGCACTAGAGCTATAAGTATATGAAAGCTTAACAAAAGAAACTAAGTGGGTGTGCATCCAACTCACTTGCTCACGAAGACCTAGGGCATTTTGATGAAGCCCATCATTGGAATATACAAGCCAAGTTATATAATGAAAAATTCCCACTAGTATATGAACGTGACAAAATGAGAAACTCTCTATCATGAAGATCATGGTGCTACTTTGAAGCACAAGTGTGGTAAAAGGATAGTAACATTGTCCCTTCTCTCTTTTTCTCTCATTTTTTTATTTGGGCCTTTTTTTATGGCCTCTTTTTTTCGTCCGGAGTCTCATCCCGACTTGTGGGGGAATCATGGTCTCCATCATCCTTTTCCTCACTTGGGACAATGCTCTAAAAATGAAGATGATCACACTTTTATTTTCTTACAACTCAACAATTACAACTCGATACTTAGAACAAAATATGACTCTATATGAATGCCTCCGACGGTGTACCGGGATATGCAATGAATCAAGAGTGACATGTATGAAAGAATTATGAATGGTGGCTTTGCCACAAATACGATGTCAACTACATGATCATGCAAAGCAATATGACGATGATGGAGCGTGTCATAATAAACGGAACGGTGGAAAGTTGCATGGCAATATATTTCAGAATGGCTATGGAAATTCCATAATAGGTAGGTATGGTGGCTGTTTTGAGGAAGGTTTATGGTGGGTGTATGATACCGGCGAAAAGTGCGCGGTATTAGAGAGGCTAGCAATGGTGGAAGGAAGAAGAGTGCGTATAATCCATGGACTCAACATTAGTCATAAAGAACTCATATACTTATTGCAAAAATCTACAAGTTATCAAAGCAAAGTATTACGCGCATGCTCCTAGGGGGATAGATTGGTAGGAAAAGACCATCGCGCGTCCCCGACCGCCACTCATAAGGAAGACAATCAATAAATAAATTATGCTCCGACTTCATCACATAACGGTTCACCATACGTGCATGCTATGGGAATCACAAACTTTAACACAAGTATTTCTCAAATTCACAACTACTCAACTAGCATGACTCTAATATCACCATCTTTATATCTCAAAACAATTGTCAAGCATCAAACTTTTCTTAGCTTTCAACACACTCATAGGAAAGTTTTTACAAATCTTGAATACCAAGCATATTAGGATTATTTAAGCAAATTACCATGCTATTTAAGACTCTCAAAATAATCTAAGTGAACCATGAGAGATCAATAGTTTCTATAAAACAAATCCACCACCGTGCTCTAAAAGATATAAGTGAAGTACTAGAGCAAAACTATATAACTCAAAAGATATAAGCGAAGCACATAGAGTATTCTAACAAATTCCAAATCATGTATGGCTCTCTCAAAAGGTGTGTACAGCAAGGATGATTGTGGTAAACTAAAGAGCAAAGACTCAAATCATACAAGACGCTCCAAGCAAAACACATATCATGTGGTGAATAAAAATATAGCTCCAAGTAAAGTTACCGATGGAAGTAGACGAAAGAGGGGATGCCTTCCGGGGCATCCCCAAACTTTGGCTTTATGGTGTCCTTATATTATCTTGGGGGTGCCATGGGCATCCCCAAGCTTAGGCTCTTGCCACTCCTTGTTCCATAATCCATCAAAATCTTTCACCCAAAACTTGAAAATTTCACAACACAAAACTCAACAGAAAATCTCGTGAGCTCCGTTAGCGAAAGAAACCAAAAGACCACTTCAAGGTACTGTAATAAACTCATTCTTTATTTATATTGGTGTTAAACCTACTGTATTCCAACTTCTCTATGGTTTATAAACTATTTTACTAGCCATAGATCCATCAAAATAAGCAAACAACACACGAAAAACAGAATCTGTCAAAAACAGAATAGTCTGTAGTAATCTGTAACTAACGCAAACTTCTGGAACTCCAAAACATCAGCAAAAATAGGACGACCTAGACAATTTGTTTATTGATCAGCAGAAATTGGAATCACTATTTTATCACGTTCTGGTGATTTTTAACAAAAAATTTCGTGAACAGAAAGTTTCTGGAAATTACAGCAAGATCAAATAACTATCATCCAAGAAGATGATATAGGTTTAACTTGGCACAAACACTAATTAAAACATAAAAACACATCTAACCAGAGGCTAGATCAAATATTTATTCCTAAACAGAAGCAAAAAGCAAAAAACTAAAAATAAAATTGGGTTGCCTCCCAACAAGCGCTATCGTTTAACGCCCCTAGCTAGGCATAAAAGCAAGGATAGATCTAGGTATTGCCATCTTTGGTAGGCAATCCATAAGTGGATCTCATGATAGATTCATATGGTAATTTTATTTTCTTCCTAGGGAAGTGTTCCATGCCTTTCTTTAATGGAAATTGGAATCTAATATTCCCTTCTTTCATATCAATAATTGCACCAATCGTTCTAAGGAAAGGTCTACCAAGAATAATAGGACATGAAGGATTGCAATCTATATGAAGGACAATAAAATCTACGGGCACATAGTTCCTATTTGCAATAATGAGAACATCATTAATTCTTCCCATATGTTTCTTAATAGTGGAATCCGCAAGGTGCAAGTTTAGAGAGCAATCATCAAAATCACGGAAATCTAGCAAATCGCACAAAGTTTTGGGAATAGTGGAGACACTAGCACCCAAATCACATAAAGCATAGAACTCATGATCCTTAATTTTAATTTTAATAGTAGGTTCCCACTCATCATAAAGTTTTCTAGGAATAGAAACTTCCAACTCTCATAAGATTGCATCAAGGCATCAACGATATGTTTAGTAAACGCTTTATTTTGACTATAAGCATGAGGAGAATTTAGCACGGATTGCAAGAAGGAAATGCAATCTATCAAAGTGCAATTTTCATAATTAAATTGCTTGAAATCCAAAATAGTGGTTTTAGCAACATCTAATGTTTTGATTTCTTCAATCCCACTCTTATCAATTTTAGCATCAAGATCTAAAAACTCCGAATTTTTGGAACGCCTTCTAGGTAAAGGTGGATCATATTCAGTCTCATCATTATCAAGATTCATATTGCAAAACAAGGATTTAATAGGAGACACATCAATAACATTTAGATCTTCATCTTTATTTTCATAGAAATTCGAAGAACACGCTTTCATAAAGCAATCTTTCTTAGCACGCATCCTAGCGGTTCTTTCTTTGCACTCATCAATGGAAATTCTCATGGCTTTGAGAGACTCATTGATATCATGCTTAGGAGGAATAGATCTAAGTTTTAAAGAATCAACATCAAGAGAAATTCTATCAACGTTCCTAGCCAATTCATCAACTTTAAGCAATTTCCCTTCAAGCAAAGCATTGAAATTCTTTTGCGAATTCATAAACTCTTTAACACTAGTCTCAAATTCAGAGGGCATCTTATTAAAATTTCCATAAGAGTTGTTGTAGGAATTACCATAATTATTAGAGGAATTATTAGGATGAGGCCTAGGATTAAAGTTTCCTCTATACGCGTTGTTACCAAAATTATTCCTACCAACAAAATTCACATCCATAGATTCATTATTATTCTCAATCAAAGTGGACAAAGGCATATCATTAGGATCGGAAGAAACACTCTTACTAGCAAATAATTTCATAAGTTCATCCATCTTTCCACTCAAAACATTAGTTTCTTCTATCGCATGCACTTTTTTATTAGTAGATCTTTCAGTGTGCCATTGAGAATAATTAACCATAATATTATCTAGGAGTTTAGTAGCTTCTCCTAAAGTGATTTCCATAAAAGTGCCTCCCGCGGCCGAATCTAAAAGATTTGTAGAAGCAAAATTCAATCCGGCATAAAAAATTTGTATAATCATCCACAAATTCAAACCATGAGTAGGGCAATTACGTATCATTAATTTCATCCTATCCCAAGCTTGTGCAACATGTTCATGATCAAGTTGCTTAAAATTCATAATACCGTTTCTAAGAGAGATGATCTTAGCGGGAGGAAAATACTTAGAGATAAAAGCATATTTGCACTTGTTCCAAGAATCAATACTATTTTTAGGCAAAGACGAAAACCAAGCTTTAGCACGATCTCTAAGCGAAAAAGGAAATAGCTTCAGTTTAACAATATCATTATCAACATCTTTCTTCTTTTGCATATCACACAAATCAACGAAGCTATTTAGATGAGTAGCGGCATCTTCACTAGGAAGGCCGGCGAATTGATCTTTCATGACAAGATTCAACAAAGCAGCATTGATTTCACAAGATTCAGTATTGGTAAGAGGAGCAATTAGAGTGCTAAGGAAATCATTATTGTTGGTATTGGTAAAGTCACATAATTTGGTATTATCTTGAGCCATCGTGACAACAAGCAATCCAACACACGAGCAAACAAGAGACGGGCAAAAAGAGGCAAGCGGAAAAGAGAGGGTGAATAAAACGGCAAGGGTGAAGTGGGGGAGAGGAAAACGAGAGGCAAATGGCAAATAATGTAATGCGGGAGATAAGGGATTGTGATGGGTACTTGGTATGTTGACTTTTGCGTAGACCTCCCCGGCAACGGCGCCAGAAATCCTTCTTGCTACCTCTTGAGCACTGCGTTGGTTATCCCTTGAAGAGGAAAGGGTGATGCAGCAAAGTAGCGTAAGTATTTCCCTCAGTTTTTGAGAACCAAGGTATCAATCCAGTAGGAGGCTACGCGCGAGTCCCTCAAACCTACACAAAACAAATAAATCCTCGCAACCAACGCGATAAGGGGTTGTCAATCCCTTCATGGTCACTTACGAGAGTGAGATCTGATAGATATGATAGGATAATATTTTTGGTATTTTTGTGATAAAGATGCAAAGTAAAATAAAAGCAAAGTAAAATGCAAAGGAAATAACTAAGTGTTGGAAGATTAATATGATGAAGATAGACCCGGGGGCCATAGGTTCACTAGTGGCTTCTCTCAAGAGCATAAGTATTTTACGGTGGGTGAACGAATTACTGTTGAGCAATTGACAGAATTGAGCATAGTTATGAGAATATCTAGGTATGATCATGTATATAGGCATCACGTCCGAGACAAGTAGACCGACTCCTGCCTGCATCTACTACTATTACTCCACTCATCGACCGCTATCCAGCATGCATCTAGAGTATTAAGTTCATGGAAACAGAGTAACGCCTTAAGCAAGATGACATGATGTAGAGGGATAAATTCATGCAATATGATAAAAACCCCATCTTGTTATCCTCGATGGCAACAATACAATACGTGCCTTGCTGCCCCTACTGTCACTGGGAAAGGACACCGCAAGATTGAACCCAAAACTGTGCACTTCTCCCATTGCAAGAAAGATCAATCTAGTAGGCCAAACCAAACTGATAATTCGAAGAGACTTGCAAAGATAACCAATCATACATAAAAAATTCAAAGAAGATTCAAATATTGTTCATAGATAATCTTGATCATAAACCCATAATTCATCGGTCTCAACAAACACACCGCAAAAAGAAGATTACATCGAATAGATCTCCACGAGAGAGGAGGAGAACATTGTATTGAGATCCAAAAAGAGAGAAGAAGCCATCTAGCTACTAACTATGGACCCGAAGGCCTGAGGTAAACTACTCACACTTCATCGGAGAGGCTATGGTGTTGATGTAGAAGCCCTCCGTGATGGATGCCCCCTCCGGCGGAGCTCCGGAACAGACCCCAAGATGGGATCTCGTGGGTACAGAAGGTTGCGGCGGTGGAATTAGGTTTTTGGCTCCGTATCTGATCGTTTGGGGGTACGTAGGTATATATAGGAGGAAGGAGTACGTCGGTGGAGCAACATGTAGGAGATATGCCCTAGAGGCAATAATAAATGATATTATTTATCTCCGAGTTCATAATTATGTTTATGTTCCATGCTATAACTGCTATGGTTCTCGAGTCTGCAATAACCACGAGGCTCGGAGGAAGACTCATATGCACGTGTGGAATAATAAACGGTAAAATGTATTCCTAGTCTGGCCTCTAAGACTAGCTCAAGTGTTGCATGATGGTTATGTTTTCCTGATCATGGGCATGTCTATGTCAGCAACCTTGAGGGCACAATGTTAAGAGAACATTTGTGTTGAATCGACCCGGATTGATGTTATGCTATGAGATTCATTCGTCACAAGTTTATTGGTACATAACACAGAGATGGTTAACGTTTGCATGATTCCTTAGACCATGAGAGTATCGAGTTTCTTCATGCTTGCTTTATGAACTTTGGGGTTTGTTAAACGTCATCCGTAAATGGGTGGCTATTACGGCGGCTTACGGGTTCATGGAAAAGTGTGTCAAGTAACTTGATAGCTCAAGATTGGGATTTGCTCCTCCGGCGATGGAGAGATATCTCTGGGCCCTCTCGGTGTTATGGTATCCATCATCGTCTGGCCAGACACCTTGTGATTTGATCACGGGGATGCCGGAACACGATAACGAGAAAAGAGAACAATACCGGTAACGAGGTAACTAGCATAGTGGACAAGTTGTTGATCCACGGGAATGCCAACATGTCTCACCTCGGGTATTTGTAACATATCGCGAAGCAACGGGAATAGCACACGGCAACTGGAGGTTCACTCGAATATTTATTCGTGTGGGTATAGGGGTCAATATGGGTGTCCACGGCTCCGATGTTGATCATTGATCGGAAGGGGTTCCGGGTCATGTCTATACTTCACCGAACCTATAGGGTCACACGCTTAAGGGTCATCTATCTGCTGAATACTAGACAGGGAGTCTGAGAGAAAATCACCGAAAAAGTTTCGGACACCGAAAAGTTTCGGACAGCGGAATCGTACCGCAGAGAGAGGTCATCGGATAAGTTTCGATGATACCGAAAAGTTGTTTCGGGATACACCATTAAGTCAAATTGGTTTCGGCACATGCCTGATAATTCTTGGAGGATGCCAGAATCATTCTGGAAGCTTTTTGGAATTTTCTGAGATAAAAACCGGAAATGTTCCGGAGCTGCCGGAGCCACTTCAGATGCGTTTCGCAGATGAAAATCACTAAAACCGGAATTGTTTCGGAACGCGTTGAAAATCATTTTAGTGGGTACTGGAAATGTTCTTAGCCCACATAAATATTTTCAGTTCGATCAGACGCTGAAAAATGTCGTCGTGAATAGTGAAAATCAGCTTTATGGTTACTTTATGGAAAGCCACCTTTTGGGGCTTTGCTCCAAAAGATCTTGGGGATGACATGGATGGATAGGAGCCATTTTTTGGGCCCCTCATGGGGGTGTGGCCGGCCACATGGGGTATCCCCCCTTGGGGACCCTCTTGTTCCTTGGTTTCACTCCTAGGTCCTTGTGGAAGGACTTCATTCATGTGCATTTTGGGTTTTTTGTGAAACTACCCTACCCCCTTGGGATTTCCTATAAATAGAGGTGGAGGGGCAGCCCTCCACACTCATCCCTTGCTCTCATACACATGCCATGCATTATCTGGCTTCTTCTCTCCCTCCCACGAAAAGAGTTTCGTAGAGCCGTAAGGCTGTCTGGGTTCCGGCAGGAACTAGTTCTGGACGGCGAAGCCCTGCCGGATAGATGACACCGTATGTGTGCAACTCTGTAGAGAGATCGTAGTTTCGGTCTTAGTTCGTGAGTGCCTCCCGAAGGGCTGTCCGTGTGACCGTCCGACTTTCGAAGGTCCTCCCGAAGGGCTGTCCGAGTGACCGTTCGAGTTTCGAAGGTCCTCCCGAAGGGCTATCCGCGACACCGTCCGGGGGGGCTGTTCGACCGCCTCCTGGAGGGCTGTCTGAGGATCAGATGAGGGTATACATCCTCGTAGTTGGGAGGTTGTAAATCCTAGCTGCGGGGATCTGCACCGCCGATCGTCATCGACTCTACTTCCCGCTGCGCTACGAGTCGGTAACGAAAAAGATCAAACCATGTATGCAGTCTCCATAGTGGTCCTGGGCTGGTGCGTAGGTCGGAAATTTTTTGTTTTCTGCTGCGTTACCCTACAGTGGCATCAAGAGCCGTGCTATGCGTAGATGCAGGTTTCGATCTAGAATACATGGAGATGTATGGGTATTGCATAATATAATTAGGTAGTAGATGAGATCTATTGCTGAAAATTATTTATGCGAGTGACAGATGAAATCTGTTACCCGACGTTCTTGTTGCTTCCCTAGAATTTGCGTTTGCTCAATCTCGAGACAGCATGGTGGAATTTGACAAAGTTCTGGCAATCCGTGATTCTGATTGATCATGGAAGTGCTATCAGTTCTTTGGGTTCTGCCGTAGTCAAAAGAAAGATGAAATTCGAAGATGAAAGGGCATTGCAGATATTATCTGCACGGGGGTCATGCGTATGACGAAGTTTAGTATGGGGCTCGAGATTTAATTATCTCGTGTTTCATACACCCCGAGATGTTAATCTAGCAACTTGAATAATCATACTTGATGATGAACGTTGGTCGCTGCGGTTTAAGTCAAAACCTTAGAAGCCACGTAAAATAAATTTTGCATAAACCGATTAGAGGCGTCTAACTTGGTTTTGCAGGATGTGCATGTGATGTGGTATAGCAGTGCTCATACTAATTCGATTATGTATGAGATGACTATATGATGTAATTTGATTAACATGACATGTGTGTCATGATTCGGCATGATGGCTGGAGCCATATGATTGCACTTTAATGACCTGCGTGTCAACCTTGTTGTAATGCATTATTTTGTTAGCTATAGAGATAGCAATATTATCTGGTGCATCGACAAGGTGGTGGCAATCTTCGCGAAGGTGAACACCGACGCGAATGCCGAAGACGAAGAAATGAAATACTTCTCCGTCAGAAAGGGCTATACCATATCATGCTATTATGAATTGCCTGAGATGTTTATCCCTTATGATGCACCCTTCTTGATTGCGCGGTAGTCGCTTTTATTAGGGTGATCTCTCACTTAAAATATCAAGTAGTTAGTGTTCTCCCAAGTGTAGCACCGTCACGACACCTATCTTTTCGGGGTGCGCCATGGATGCATGGGTACGAACGATTAGAGAAGTGTGAGGCGGGTGAGGTCAGACCTCGCAGCAAGATCACTTGGTTGTCTTGACGTTGATGGCAGGATCGTCCTGAGCTCGGAACACACGCATCGAAAGATGAGCAAGAGTCACATAGAGATGTGATCGGCAAGTTGGCCTACCGATTAAAATTCCCGTTATGAGATGATGATTCTATGGCAATGAATTGAAGTCTGGATCTTGTATCACTCAAAATTAATTGTGAGAGATATTGATTTGAGTGGGAGCGCACTGTTGAATTAACATGTTTAATTCTCAGTGCAATTAATTATGAACACTGTCTAAGTGTTTCTTGCAAAATAGTTGTAGAATAATGGCTCGCGTTTCCACCTTCCCTATTAAAATTGAATAACTGTTAAATATCTGGTTAAAACTTTACGATTGGTAACGTAATATGAGGATTGTCCTCAAAAGTGCTGAGAAGGACTTTGCCCTATCGCATGCTTTCCGTATCCTCCCGCTAAAGCTATGGATCATGTGACTCTCGTCCTTCGATCCAAAAGCTATAATTCCGTTTCAGTCAAGTGCAATATGTTTGCTTCCATGAAACCCAAACTTCGAAAGTTGGGATAGTTATATGATATTCATGGAACTGAAAATTATTTTCAGATACAAACAAAGCAATGTTTGTTTGCAAGTATTAGTAAAAGTGTTTACTATGCATTTGACTGTTGGGAAAGGGATCCAGAAGAACGCCTGTCATATAATGAAAGGTTAATAAAACAACAACTTAAAGAGAAAGGAAGTGTCCAAAAGGTGTTAGTATGACTTACACGCCTAGGAAGTCCGGGGCTAACGCCACTCTTAAGTTGGGTGCTTCTTTTGCGAGTAGGAGAAATACTAAAAGTTAAACTGTTAGAAGTAAAAAGGCAGAAAGAAAGATGACTGGAATATCCAGCTCATGTATGAATGTCATACAAGTTTTTGTTGTATAGTAGGCTGGTCAAAGATATAGTTCTTGGGAATTATGGTTAAACATGTTAATCACTAATTCGTGGGTATTGTGAGTTAATCACAAAGATACCCGCTCGATTGCATTCAATTGCGAATCACTGTAAGAGCTACTGTGGCCTAAAAAGACTAGCCAGAAATGAGGTTAAGGTATACACAGGGAACATAGTAAATGTTACTATACCTTCCATCGGTGTATTGCCATTTGTATTTATTTTCATAATTCATTTAGAGTTTTACAAACTCTAGCCCATTGCATAAGGTATCTTGCAATAAGGTTGTTCATAAGAGAACCTTTTATGTTCGATGTTATGAATAACACAAGGGCCATACTTTCATTATGAATGAGATGTATGTTGTGAATATTGATAATAATACAATACCTCTGGGTTTACTTTCATAATTCATTTTAGAGTTTCATACACTCTAGCCCATTGCACAATGTTTGTTGCAAAAGAGTTGTTCATAAAAACAACAATTGTTGTTAAGTATTATGAATAACATGAAGGGCCATGCTTCCATCTAAGATGGGATGTATGTCATGAATATTGAGGGTAATATGATACATCCATAACACTGACGCTAAATGTCGCAAGACTAAAAGAATACCACACAAGTGTGGCACTACATTTGGTCACATTGGAGAAACCCGCATGGAAAATTCCATTATGATGGATTTTGAAGTCTTTTTGATTTTGAATCATCTGACACTTGCAACTTTCCTCCGAAAAGTGAAGTGACTAAAATACCATTCACAGGCAATAAGGAACGAACAACAAACTTATTAGTGATCATACATTTGATGTGTGTAGTCCGATAAGTGTTGTTAGTGGTGGATTTATTTATCTGCAGAAATGACTCAAGTAGATATATGGATATTTACTTGATGAGATGTAAGTCTGGATCTTTTGAAATCATTCGAAAGGTTCTCAAAAATGAAGTAGAAGTTATTGTAACAAGAAAATTATGCTTCTGCAATTTGATTGCACAAAGGAATATTTGAGTTACATGTTTAGCGAATGTCTGATGAGTTGTGAAAGGGGTTTCATAACTTGCACCTTTCGGAACACCACTGCAAGTGGAAAGTCCGTGGAGATGTAATCAAACCATTTATGACATGGTAAGGTCAAAGATGACATAAATAAATTTGCCATTATCCTTTTTAAAGTGATGCTTTAGAGACTGCGGATTTTACACTAAAAAGAGCTACATCGGGTCTGTTGAAATGAAGCCATGGTATGGTACGCCCAACCATGTTATATCTTTTCTTAACATTTGGAATATGGGGCTTGTGTAAAAGGTTACAAACCTATTCCAAATCAGACAAGTGCTACTTTGTAGGTTATACCAAAATGTTGGGTATTCCTCCCTCACTATACCGAGGCAAATAGTTTTGCCGCGAAACGGTGTGCTTTTAAAGAGAATGGTTCTTTCAAAAAGGTGAGTGGGAGAATAGTGCAACTCGACGAGATAAACAGTATCTAAGTCATCAGATTAAAGGAAAGAGACCTTGGAAGTAATTCCAGAGTTTCCTACTGCGACTGATACGGAAGTCTCTACAATAAAATGTATGAACTTCGGTCGAACTTGCAGCTGAACCACGTAGGCAAGGCTCGTGCAAACCTCTCAGGTGCGCAAACGAGATATTGTTGTTAGACAACATTATACCTACGATACACAAGGAAGCGTTGATGGGCCCTGACTCCGGAATTGGCTAAATGCCAATACAACCCAAGTTAGTTTCCATATAAGTGATTCAAGATTAAAACCTTGATACACCTTTCGGAAGACTTAGAGTCTAACGAATATTTATGGAACTTAAAACTGATATGGATAAAAATGTTTTATCCATAAAGCTCGACTTGTTGAAATAACAAGTTCAAGAGTTGACTACGATGAGGTTGTTTTCATCGTAGCGATGCTTAAAGTCGGTTCGGGTTGAACTAGCAATTAATACATATTTCAATCATGAGATATGAAACATGGATGATAAAAGGATTTCCATCTGATGGAAATGAAAGCTAGGACTTGTATATGATACAGTCCAAAGTAATTTGTCGATCCAGAGGATGCTAGTAGGTATGCAAACTTCAGAGTTCCAGCAATGGACAGAAGAGAGCAAAATGGAGTTGGAATCTTCGTGTTTTGATGAAATGGTCAAAGGGGTTTTGACTTCATCAATGGGTAACGAAGATGCTTGTAATTCAAGAAAGTAAGTTGGAGCGTAATAATATTTCTAAAAACCTTATGTGCTTGGCACAGTGGTAATTGGAAATAAATTTCTTGACACGAATTAGGACTTCATTTGAAAATAGTTTTTCGATGAAGTGCTTAGGCTAAATAGCCTCAATATTAGGCATGATGATCTATGGAGATAGATTTACCTAATGGGGCTAAGCAATGAATACATATTGACAAGATGCTAAAACCTTTTAGCATTTAAAACGCCAAGGAGTGATTCTTGCCAAAGTCACATGGAAGGAGTTTTTGCAAGACTCGGTGTCCCAAAACACTGATGAGTAAAATACATGATGCAGATTTCACACACTTTTGTGTTTGGATTAATCATGTATTCCATGGTATGTAAAACAACCAGATATGTCCAATACTCCCAAGGTGTTGCGAGTATGGATACTAAAGTGATCAAAGTACTGATCGTGGGACAACAGTGAAAGATGTCATTGAGTACTAGAGTAAGTACTGATGATATGTTTTCTTGCAAGCGGAGATCATGAAGAGTTCGTTGTAAAATGTTACATCGATAGTCTTCATCTTTTCACCGTGCGATTTTCGATTTAAGTTAAGGGTTTTGTGTAACACACAATGTGGTGGCACAGTTAGTTGGAATTTGTTCAAACTAGTTATTGTGGCGAATTCTATAACAAGGGCTAAGTATGTTGACGCTTTAGAAGCGACAAAGAAGATGTTGAATCATATAGTTCATTCATGAACTTAGTATAGTTCCAAGATGGCTTTTGATAATGGGACACTACTGCAGGTAGTTGCTCCAAAACTCAGTCTGAGGAATCCAGGTTCGACCTGTGATTCACATACATACAAAGCCAAGTCCACACAAAATATGAATTTTGTGAAAACGTGAAAACGCGAGGACATGCAAAGATACACACGGAACTGAAGTCGTCAGATCCGTTGGACATCAGGCTATACCACAAGCGAAGCATATTTACACCGGTGTGCCACAGGTGTAAAGTGCATTAGCATTAACTAGATTATTGACTCTAGTGCAAGTGGGAGTCTGTAGGAGATATGCCCTAGAGGCAATAATAAATGATATTATTTATCTCCGAGTTCATAATTATGTTTATGTTCCATGCTATAACTGCTATGGTTCTCGAGTCTGCAATAACCACGAGGCTCGGAGGAAGACTCATATGCACGTGTGGAATAATAAACGGTAAAATGTATTCCTAGTCTGGCCTCTAAGACTAGCTCAAGTGTTGCATGATGGTTATGTTTTCCTGATCATGGGCATGTCTATGTCAGCAACCTTGAGGGCACAATGTTAAGAGAACATTTGTGTTGAATCGACCCGGATTGATGTTATGCTATGAGATTCATTCGTCACAAGTTTATTGGTACATAACACAGAGATGGTTAACGTTTGCATGATTCCTTAGACCATGAGAGTATCGAGTTTCTTCATGCTTGCTTTATGAACTTTGGGGTTTGTTAAACGTCATCCGTAAATGGGTGGCTATTACGGCGGCTTACGGGTTCATGGAAAAGTGTGTCAAGTAACTTGATAGCTCAAGATTGGGATTTGCTCCTCCGGCGATGGAGAGATATCTCTGGGCCCTCTCGGTGTTACGGTATCCATCATCGTCTGGCCAGACACCTTGTGATTTGATCACGGGGATGCCGGAACACGATAACGAGAAAAGAGAACAATACCGGTAACGAGGTAACTAGCATAGTGGACAAGTTGTTGATCCACGGGAATGCCAACATGTCTCACCTCGGGTATTTGTAACATATCGCGAAGCAACGGGAATAGCACACGGCAACTGGAGGTTCACTCGAATATTTATTCGTGTGGGTATAGGGGTCAATATGGGTGTCCACGGCTCCGATGTTGATCATTGATCGAAAGGGGTTCCGGGTCATGTCTATACTTCACCGAACCTATAGGGTCACACGCTTAAGGGTCATCTATCTGCTGAATACTAGACAGGGAGTCTGAGAGAAAATCACCGAAAAAGTTTCGGACAGCGGAATCGTACCGCAGAGAGAGGTCATCGGATAAGTTTCGATGATACCGAAAAGTTGTTTCGGGATACACATTAAGTCAAATTGGTTTCGGCACATGCCTGATAATTCTTGGAGGATGCCAGAATCATTCTGGAAGCTTTTTGGAATTTTCTGAGATAAAAACCGGAAATGTTCCGGAGCTGCCGGAGCCACTTCAGATGCGTTTCGCAGATGAAAATCACTAAAACCGGAATTGTTTCGGAACGCGTTGAAAATCATTTTAGTGGGTACTGGAAATGTTCTTAGCCCACATAAATATTTTCAGTTCGATCAGACGCTGAAAAATGTCGTCGTGAATAGTGAAAATCAGCTTTATGGTTACTTTATGGAAAGCCACCTTTTGGGGCTTTGCTCCAAAAGATCTTGGGGATGACATGGATGGATAGGAGCCATTTTTTGGGCCCCTCATGGGGGTGTGGCCGGCCACATGGGGTATCCCCCCTTGGGGACCCTCTTGTTCCTTGGTTTCACTCCTAGGTCCTTGTGGAAGGACTTCATTCATGTGCATTTTGGGTTTTTTGTGAAACTACCCTACCCCCTTGGGATTTCCTATAAATAGAGGTGGAGGGGCAGCCCTCCACACTCATCCCTTGCTCTCATACACATGCCATGCATTATCTGGCTTCTTCTCTCCCTCCCACGAAAAGAGTTTCGTAGAGCCGTAAGGCTGTCTGGGTTCCGGCAGGAACTAGTTCTGGACGGCGAAGCCCTGCCGGATAGATGACACCGTATGTGTGCAACTCTGTAGAGAGATCGTAGTTTCGGTCTTAGTTCGTGAGTGCCTCCCGAAGGGCTGTCCGTGTGACCGTCCGACTTTCGAAGGTCCTCCCGAAGGGCTGTCCGAGTGACCGTTCGAGTTTCGAAGGTCCTCCCGAAGGGCTATCCGCGACACCGTCCGGGGGGGCTGTTCGACCGCCTCCTGGAGGGCTGTCTGAGGATCAGATGAGGGTATACATCCTCGCAGTTGGGAGGTTGTAAATCCTAGCTGCGGGGATCTGCACCGCCGATCGTCATCGACTCTACTTCCCGCTGCGCTACGAGTCGGTAACGAAAAAGATCAAACCATGTATGCAGTCTCCATAGTGGTCCTGGGCTGGTGTGTAGGTCGGAAATTTTTTGTTTTCTGCTGCGTTACCCTACACAACAGGGGGCCCACGAGGGTGGAGGGCGTGCCCCCCTACCTCGTGGCCTCCTCTTTTGTTTCTTGACGTAGGGTCCAAGTCTCCTGGATCATAATCTTCCTAAAAATCATGTTCCCGAAGGTTTCATTCCGTTTGGACTCCGTTTGATATTCCTTTTCTGCGAAACTCTGAAATAGACAAAAAACAACAATTCTGGGCTGGGCCTCCGGTTAATAGGTTAGTCCCAAAAGTAATATAAAAGTGAATAATAAAGCCCAATGATGTCCAAAACAGTAGATAATATAGCATGGAGCAATCAAAAATTATAGATACGTTGGAGATGTATCAGGCCCCCTGCCACCGGGGAGGAGGTCGGAGCCAGGGACGATAGCGGCATCACGCCATGGCAAGGAGGGCGAGCCCTGCGACGCACCACGTCAGCCAGGGAGGGAAAGCAGCCCCGCCGCCGCTGACGCCGCGCGGGCTTTGCCCTGCGGTGGCGAGAGGAGGAGGGGCGGGAGGAGAGGCCTTTGGCCGGCGGCGGAGAGGGGCTCTCCCGGGTCGCCCGCGGGGGGAGCGACACGGGAGACGGGGGGAGGTGCTTCCCATTCCACTGATTCACCGTTGGCACTTGGCAGCTGCGTGTAATTCCAGCAAGTTTATTTTACTGCATACAGGCATGTAGGACAGGATGCACCGATGAAAGCCTGAAACTTGTAATTTTGAATGTCCTGATGCAATGCTTTAGTTGCACTATAATCCGAATAGGCATTGTGTCCTAGCCCTTTGAAAAAAATATGAGATAGTGGAGCCTTCCCCTACTTGCAGGAATTTTTCATGAGAACTAGTAATGGATGGACCGACTTTTTGCTTATCAATGCATTTACTTAAGTATAAACTATGTGAATCAAGTTGACATATGTTCTGGTCGTGGCCGTCATTTTCTGGCAGTACGAGCACAACAAAGGAGTCAGCAAATCTTTTAGCCGGACTACCGGCTGGAAGAGTTCTCCAGTTTAATACATGCTTATTGGCTAATGTGGTGTTCAAATGCATCTGTTGGTTGCACTGGTATTCCTATAAATGTCATTTCCATTCATTTTTTAAGACGCTCTCGATAGGCCCCCGCGTCGCCCCCCAGGGCGACTCAGGTGGCGGCGGCCATCTCCTTCCCCTCGCCTCCTCACCACCTTCCCCCACCCTCGCCGCCTGCCGGGACCGGCGGGGTCCTGTTCTTCATGACTCGGGAGGGCCGGTGCGGGGCTGTCTTGCCAGGTGGCGGCGTCCGGCGGGCACGGGGACCGGCTATTGGGACGACGTGGTGGGGGTGGCCCATTGTATGCTGGCTGCATGCCCGTGGTGACGGCGGGTCAGATCTGATCTGACCTCGAAACTGCGGCGGCGGTATGGTGGGTCTGGTCTCTAGTCAGATCTGATCCGGCCGGTGCGGCCTGTTCCATGCGCGGCAGCGGTGATCGGTGTCGGTCACATGCACACGATGCTGGATGCAGGGGTCCTCGAGCAAATTCGGGTGAAAACCCTACTCTTGGCACGTTGCCAAGGTCGGCGATGGCGGCGTTTCTCTGCGTCATCCCCTTCTCGAAGGCATCGTAGTGGAGAAGCTCTAGACCCCTATCCGCTACCTCCGGGGGAAACCCTAGATTAGTCGATCAGATGACAGCGTTGCTCAGGTGTCGTACCCCTCTTAAGGGCATCATTCTTGGACGTGTGCATAGGCTCGAGGGACCAGTGGACGGCATCTGCGATGGAGCGGCGTTCCCTGTGACGCATCTGCATCGTGGAGTCTCGGCGGCGAGGCACAGCAAAGTCTTGGCAGCGGATGCGTGATGATGAACGCGCATAGGGAGGAGGCGCTGTCTGGCGCCGTGGTGGCGTCGACAGTAGCCCGAGCAAGGTCGATGCGCCGGTACCTATTCTGAAGATGGATTGATGGAAGATGGCAGCGACGACCTATGAGAGTGTATCGGACCAGTTTGTGCCCCAGACCCGGTATGTTGCTTGATCGAGGCCTCTGGCTTTAGATGTTAGGCTAGGTGAGAGGTCTGGGTATTTGGCTCACACTTTTGGCACCCCTTCATCAGTGGATAGGAGTAGCGATAGATATTGCCGAGGCTTCAGACATATTGATGTATTAGTTTGTAAGGTCTTTATGAATAATTAATGAAGTGGCTGCATGCATCTTTCAGATGTAGCTGTAGAGGCCGGGGGCCATCCTCTTTTTCTAAAAAAATCAATTTTTTAAATAAATTTAAAGATTAGATATGCTTCTCATGCAACTAACCTAAGGCAAATAATGCCATGGGTTGTCATAGAAGTCCTGAACATTGTGCAACTGATTGAAATGTAAATTATTACCACAATTTAAGTCACATAGTACAACAACAAATACATAGACTCGAAAAGTGTAGCAAGTGTGGCACCTCATTCTCACAAATGACTGTAATATAAGCCAGCGTAAGAGGATCACATGTTGTACCCACTATATGAGCACTCACAATTATTTATATCGACACTATTTATAATGGAGTAGTATTGAAATTTTTGTGTGTATGCAGAGCATTCATAGCTAGAGCTTTATTAGATAATCCCCAATTTATTGATTGGTGCTTGGTATTCAAAGCATTGTATGGGCTTGTAGCATTGACCTTCCGCAATGGTTACATTGTTGGGAGTTGGGACTAATCAGATCTATGAAGTGTAAATTATTGTCACAACCAAAATGGTACGTAGTACATCAACAAATGCAAAGAGTCAAAAGGGACCAAATTTAAGTATGACACGCCATTCTCACAGGAGAAGGCAATATATAAGCTAGCTAGAGAGCATCGATCACATGTTATGCTTGCTTGCGATACAAGAGGACTCGCATATAGTTTTCATGTTTTTGGTTATCCATGTCCGTGTTAGTATCAGGTGAACTCGGAAACACTAGGATTTTGAGTCATTGGGAATGACATTTGATACCTTCGCTTGTAAAAGCCAACGAGCTTCTTCGTTCTCAGATGGCCTTTTGGAGTTCATGTCGAGAGGTTACTGTCATGAACATCCATACCGAATTCTATCATACAGATGAAGGCTCGGGCCTCAGAGGGCGCCCTCCATGCAGGAGAGAGCTGCATCACATCATGTACAGTAGAGTAGCCTCACGCCGTGTCCGTTCGAGAGCAGCCTGATGCCTGTGTTGTGTGGTGCTTTGCTTGTTGTAAACTCCATGTGGTGTTAAACCAATGGTACCAGTTCTTTTTGGACCAGATTCTTATTCTGGGTCAAAGAAAATGGTGAGTTGTGTTCTATCAGATGGCTAGTTACGGCAATCCCTCTGGCCTTTATGATGATGTTAATAATATGATTTCTTGAGCCTTTTCTCTCTCTTGGCACGGCTCAAAAAGTGGTATCTTGCTCCCGTACCTCCTCGCTCGCTCCCTCCAGAGTGATCAGAGGGGCAACCCTAGCCCCCGGCTGCCGCCACCTCCCCCTCTCTTCCACCTCATTGTCCCCAGAGGCGGGTGCTGCCGATGATGGGGACGGCGGGAATCTGGGCTGCAGCCCCGCGGTCTGAGGGAATGGCACCATGAGATACAATCTGGAGTTCGTCTTTCCCGGTGGTTCGGTGTTGCTCCGGCGGCTTCGTAGGGAGGGCGGATCGGGAGAGGATGTGGCCAATAGGCGAAGATGGATCCCAGGAGCCGCGACTCCACTCATGGCGATGGTGGTGTCCCCTTCGTCGGGGATGACGGGTCAGGTGGTGGGTCCTTGTTGCGGCATCGGTGGCGGCGAATCTTGGGATCCTGCTCCTAGGGATGTTACAAGACGCGCCTGGCGCCCGGAGCTTTCTCCGGCGTCGACGGCACTGGATGCAGGATCGCGGCAGCTGTTGCCGTTGTATGGACGACAACAACGGTTGGCACGACGGTGGGTGCTCCCTGTAGTGCCCGGAGTCGGGGCAGCGGCCCCTCTTCATCGACGGCGACGGACTCCAGGGTTGTGCGGGCAACTCGGAGTCTGGATCTTGCAGTGGCGATGGCCTTTCTGAGGCTAGTGGCGGTATGGGACGTCCCCTCCATCTATAGATAGGGTTCGATGCGGCTTGGCAGGTGAAACATGTGCCTCTTTCGAAGTTGTCGGGTGGTGCCTGTCGCTGGCAGGTGAAGCCACCGGTGGATGCACTACCGGCGGATGCTACGTATGATATCTTATACAGAGACGTCAAGTCATGCCTGCTACCGGCAGGTGATGCATGGTGGCTCTGGCGGAGATGTCATGTTTAGCCTGTTGTTGTTGGATCAAAGGTGGTGTGATAGTAACGGGAAGCAGGCGGTATGGGATGTCTTTGTCTTCTACTGTCTTCTCCAGAGGTATCTGGCTATCGAGGCATTGGTAGACGGATAAGGGCGGATGGTACAGACGGCTTCAAGGATGAGTTTATGCACTCCGATGGAAACACAAGATCTCTAATCGGGCTATATCGATGTGCGCTTCTGTCATGTCCTTGCTGAAGGTGGTGGATTGAAGCTTGGCTTTGGGGATGAGAATCCGGCGTTCAACCTTGTGGTGGACTCGCCATCATCGGTGCACATGCGGCAATTCCTTCTTGAAGGCGTGGCCTAGAGTTGTGTATTTTTCGTTTATGATGTGTCTTGTAACATAGGGATAGAGTTAGTGGCTATCCAGGGGAGTTACTATCTGAGGTATACGATCTCAGGGTTTGTTTTCCACTTTATTTCCAGGTCCAGGCTGTTCGGCGGCTAGGTTTTAATTTTTTTTAATAATATATGGATGCATGCATCGTTTAGATGCAGAAGCCAGGGATTATCCTCCTTTCTGAAAAATGTAAACAATGCTTGGATCAGTACAAAATCTCCATTGGAGCAGTACAAGAATTTTCTTACAGGCAACATAAGCTATGCCGGGAATAGAAACATCTGTCCGCATGTGATGGAAGAAAGCACAAGCTCACTCATTCGTTTCCTTCCATCAAATTAGACTTTCTTTGTCAGCGTTGAACTGTTAATGATTTCTTGGTACCAAGAGCATCTACAGCTGGGCTCCTCAATAGTGACCCCTTATATGTCCCCGGGCGCGTGTCAGCAGACAGTGTCATTTTTCATCTGCTCCAACCATAAACCTCAAATCTCATCCCCTTTTTCCTTACTACGCAATGCAACGTAAAATAAGCTACGTACTTCATACTACATAGATAAGACTACCATAGTTCTACTCATCGTCAAAGATGTCCGCGACCCCCGTCTCGGCAGTGCCAGGCGAACCGGCCTCCTGGTAGTCGGACTCTATGTCCACGAAGACTTCCTCCATCTCTGTGTCCGCCTCGCGAAGGCAATGACGGTTTGTTACGACCTCAAGCTCTGACTAGATGGAGTCGAGGATGACCAACTGCTCCGTTGTATCCTCCGCTCAGGCCACCTCAAACTCGTCCAGCACGTCACCCATGTCGAATCCGGCAGCAAGAGGAGCATGATCCGCTTCACTTTCCTCCTCTTCCTCGTCCTCTATCTCCGCATCCGGCGCCCCGTGCTGCGACGTCTGCTGCTCCTCCTCCTCCTGCTCCGGTCCCTTCTGCTCGTCTTGGTCCGGAGAGTCCGAAGGCCAACCGGTTGCGATATGAGTGGTACACCGTGTCTGTATCTCCACTAGCTAGGAGCTCCAACCGGTGCGGCATTTTGTACGTGGTGATCCGTTGGCTGGCCATGACAACCGGCGGATAGCGAGCTCGAAGCGGTTGAGCATGGACGGCGAGCTCGAAGCGGGTGAGAGTGGACAACGAGCTCGGAGCGAATTGGGAGTGGTGGCGCGAATGGGAGGGAGATGGTGCAAATGGGAGTGCCAAGGGTTGGGGCTAGCCATCCGGCTTCAATAGACGGATTTGGCCCCTTGGGCGGCGCGCTAGACCAGTGTCCTCATCGGACTAATGGGTTTTGAGTTTCGACATTTGTCCCGCTCGCCACTCTGACATGGCGGACGCGCTCGGGCGCAACCGGATATCCTCGTAGCTGCCCTTGATATGAGCTGGATATATGGGGTGTCGGTCAGCCCGGGCATATATGACCGGTTGAGCAGTCTGGCTGGGTCGATATTTTGTGACCGATCACTAATCGGACCGTCTGCCCAGACATATAAGGGGCATTTGAGGAGCCCGGTTGTAGATGCTTTAAGATGCTAAGTTTTGTTTGATGGGCTCTTGGCACCTAAAACGCTAAATTACTTCTGAGTTAATCTATTCTCCGTCCCTATTTACCAATGCAAATGGTGAGTCGTGTTCCATCAGACGGTTGGTTCTAGCAATTCCTCTGCACTTTATGGATGATGTCAATGATACCATTTGTTGACCTTTTTTTCTTTTCTTTACATGGTTTCAAGTGTCCCGGATGTATTGTAAGCAATGTTCAGAGCAGCACAAGAATCCCATCGACATGAATTTTGCGAAGCAGTAAGTACTTGCCTTTTCCCTCCAGGACTACACTGAATTGTGTGCCTTCAATATTGAAATTGACAGCTGATGGGTGGAAATCAAAATGAGCCATCATGCTACTACAGGCCTACAGCTATGTCTTCAGCCGTAGTTGTTACTGATATTTTTTCGAAAAAGAGCGTTTTATTACTTAAAAGGTTTAAGCATTATATCCGGCCTTTGCATAACTGAGATGCACACAGTCAACAAAGTCCTCACACCAAGCCAAAATAAAAGAATAAGGCGATATACAAGGAAAATGAAATATGTATAACGCCTAAACTGAAGGTGGCCCAATCCTAAGATCATGTTGCTACCGACGTTGGATACAAATATCCCTCGCCGAAGCCTTCAATCGTGTACACACATTCATAATCAGGTCTTGATTCTCCACTAGTTGTAGAAAGGACCATAAACGAAGAGTCCCGGTACATCTGTAGATAACCTGCATAAGAGAAGTACTTTTATCACTAAAAACCTTATCATTTCTACATAGCCAAAGCGACCAAATCACGACAAGCGCTCCCACCCTGATAAGAGTTCTAAACTTGTGATCAATCCCATGTAACCAGTTGCCAAATATATTAGCAACACTACAAGGAGGATACAAGCCAGACGCTATTTAGATGACTGACCATATAGAACGAGCCAATTTACATTGGAAGAATAAATGTGTTATTGTCTCATCATGCGGACAAAAGACACATTGTGTACTTCCATGCCAATTCCTCTTAATAAGGTTATCTTTAGTAAGAATGACTCCGTGACGAAGATACCATGCAAAGATTTTATTCTTAAGAGGTATCTTCATCATCCAGATCTTCTTATTATTATCAACTGGCACGTCAGACTGGATCAAAGCTCTATACATAGAATCCACTGAGAATTTCCCATTCCCATGTAGGTTCCAACGAAATACATCGGACCCTTGTGACAACTGTACCGTGGCTAACCGCTGGAGTAGTATGTTCCACGATTGGAGTCTAGGTCCAATTAAATCCCTTCTGAACGTCACATTTGGTGGAAATGATTCCAAAACCTTGGCGATAGTATCACCCTTGTGACGAACAATATTGTATAGAGCTGGATATTGTTCAAGGAGTGTAGCATTACCTAGCCACTTATCCTCCCAGAATCTAATTTTCGAGCCATCCTTAATCAAGAAGGACCCATAGCGGAAGAAATGTTTCTTCGTTGCCATTAGTCCCGCCCAAAAATGGGAGTCCCCAGGCTTCCAGTATACTTGTGATACCGCCTTTGAACCCACATATTTTCTTCTAAGGAGGGTTTGCCATACACCATCTTCCGTCAATAACTTAAACAACCATTTGCCGAGAAGGGCCCTATTCTTAACCTCAAGGTCATGAATGCCCAACCCGCCTTGGTCCTTGGGACGGCAAACCACACTCCATTTAGCCAGCCAATATTTCTTTCTCTCGCTATCTCCTTGCTAAAAGAATCTCGATCGGAAGTAATCCAATCTATGTAATACTCCTTTCGGCAACTGGAAGAAGGAAATCATATATAGTACTATATTACTTAGTACTGAATTTATGAGAACCAACCTTCCACCCAGAGATAGCAGTTTACCTTTCCAACTGCTAAGTCTTTTTTGTCTCTCCTCGACGTATTTCCATTCAGCATTTGTGAATCTTCGATAATGTATCGGTATCCCCAAATAGTTGTTACTGATATATTGAGGCAACTTCACAAGAATTCACCTCCCTCAGATAGCATTCATAGAGACAAATAACTAAAGTATTTTCTTTGCGGAAGTTGCATTTAAGCTTACACCGCAGCCATGCTCCTTTGGGCAATGCGGTTGTTCAGGCAGGTCAGAAACATCAGTTTGTGGGGCGCTGCTAGAGAGGAGAGTGGAGGGCACTGCGATTGGTTTTGTTCGCTTTTATCTTCCTTTTCCGCTGCTGACTGAGATCAGAGATATTCAGGGCCGGCCGTGAGGGTGGGTTTAGGGGTGCGGCCTCCCTGGGACGCATGCCATGATTTCTTTAGACAAAAACGCACGGTTGTCCCAAATTCTAAGCGCCAAATAGAGTGTAAATGGTACGCTGTGCACACCCCCCGACCGACCGGTTGACCCACTTAGAATTGTAGCCGCAAGGCGGTTATTCTAGCATTTTTTATGGCTGGTTCTTTTTGTGTTTTGTTTCTGTCCTTTTTTTGCTGGTTTTGTCGGTCCATTTTGTTTTTTGTTTCTCTTTTCTTTTTCTTGTTTCCTTTTTTCATTTTACTGTTCATTTAAATGACAAATTGACATTGATGTGATAATGGGCCAAATCTAAAGCCCAACTTATGTTGTGTACTATTTACTGTTGAATTTGTCATTTATGTTTCTCAAGCTATGTTTTGGATTTTGATTTCAAATTTTGTGACAACATACATTGATGTTGTGTCAATGTGCTGGATTTTTTTCAGAATTTTTCGAACATTTAAAAATGTCGAATTGTCCATGTAGCATCCCAGATCTGCAAGGCTGCAACACTCATTCCCCGTCCCCCCTTCTCATCCCTGGATCCAATGAAGCTTTGAAGAGCAGGCCAACAGAAGAGTGGGAACTAGAAAGAGAAGGATTGGAGATTTCGGATGGAGCCATCAGAGGAGGAGCACCAGGCTATTTAAAAGCGAATCAAAAGAACACTTGATTAGAGGAAGGAGGTAGACGTACCATCTCTGATGGGGAATGTTGAGGATGCAAAGAGAGATGATTGGGAAGGGAATAGCACCATTGATCTCCATTAATAGATGCAAGGAGCGGCGCCTCGAATTGGGAAGTGCACGGGAGCGGCGGCGCTGTTCTCTGGGGATTGGAGAATTTGGGGAGGCGCCGAGGAGGCGAGGAGACTAGAGCCGAGGAGGTCGATGAATGCTGCAGCAGCATAGCGAACCCATCGATTATTTCGGTCCGTGAGTGCTAGCTACGTGGTGGGTTTGGGCCTTGTTTTTTCTGGATCGAAAGAAGAAATATCATAATACGTGTATACTGTACTACTACCTGGGCCGGGGCCCCTACCTCCCAGGGGCCCAGGGCGGTCGCCCCGTTGCGGCCCTGCTTCCTCCCCGCCCCGGTGGGCGGCCGCAGCAGGCGCCCTCCTCGCCTCCTTAGCCCGCCGCCGCCGCCTTCCACTTCGTACCTCTTCTCCTCCTCTGCTTCCGCCCGATTCCCCCCATCCCCGCGCGGCCCGCCAGCCACGGCGCGACACCGTGCGGGTAAGCGTACAGATCCCATGTCTCAACCTCGATGCGCCATGAGTTAGTCTTGTTGGATGTCAATGTCAGTAGTCAGTAAGCGGTGGTGCGTCAGACCAGTAAGAGCAAATCAAGCCGCTGTTTCTTTTAGATTACCCGATTAGTAGAAGCTACGGCATGTGTCACAAGCCAGTTTAACCGTTGATTGTTACATATAGTTCCAGCAAGTTGATTTCACTGCATTTCGGCTTGGAGGACGGAATGCAATGCTGAAACCTGCAATTCTGAATGTCTTGATCCAATGCTTCGATTGCACTGTAATCCAAATAGGCATTGTATACTGGCCCTTTGGGAAAATTGGAGAAGATTAGAGATGCTGCTTGTGCAACTTACCTAAGGCAAATAATGCCATATGTGATCACAGAAGTCCGGAAGATTGTGTGAGTGAGTGAAATGTGAATTATTACCATAATTTAAGTTGTACTCCCTCCGTAAAGAAATATAAGAGCGTTTAGATCACTACTTTAATGATCTAAACACTCTTATATTTGTTTACAGAGGGAGTAAGTGATCTAAACGCTCTTATATTTTTTTACGGAGAGAGTACATAACAAGGTACACCAACAAATGGATAGACTACAAAGGTGGGTAGCAAATTAACTGCGGCACCTCAATCTCACAAGAGACGGTAATATAAGCCAGTTGAAGAGGATCGCATGCTGTACCCACTAGCCACTATATGAGAGGACTCACGGTTTTTTTGTCGACACTATTTTTTTGTTTCCATTGTCTATGTTCATATGCAGTGCAAGGAAGCTAAGGCACGCTAGGATTTAGAGGCGTCAGGAATAACATCATCACAGTGATGATCTAGTACACGGTCTAGATGCTCCAATAACCTCCGTATACATTTGCTCCTCGACGTTTTATAACAGGCTACAACTTACAATCTACGGTGCTTTTTACAGGCACTCTTGCACCGTTGACTGCTTTCCATTGTTTCGGAAGTTGATTTCACTTGTTTTGGGCTTGGGGGACAGGATGCAATGCTGAATATCTTGATCGACCTACATGTTTCCGTGATCATTCAGTAGTAGTCTCGCCCATGCTTTGAGTGCATTGCAATCCAAATGGAAAATTGTGTACTTTGAGTACACAGGAGGCATTGTCTACTGGCCCTTTGGAAAAACTGGATATCAGGGAGTATCACAGTTCACATAGCATGATGAATGTGTTACATGTGTCTTTCCCTTCTTGTAGACATCTTTCATGAAAACTATCATTGTTTGCTAATGTTCGCCATCCAGGCGTTTACTTAAGTAACTACTATGTGACTGCATCTTTTTGCATATCATGCTCACACTGATTAAGGTAAATAGGGCGATACTATTGCTAGTAGCAGGCTCGGGCCATCTGTATATATAGGCTTAAGGGGCCATGTCGTCCTTTTTCTTTAGCCAAAATAGCTTTGGGTCTTTAATAATAATATGGGTCCACCCATAATAAATGGCAAAGGAAAATAACCCCCCCCCCCCCCCCCCCCGACCGACCGACCCCGGTAGGATATGTAATGGCGAATGAAGGTGGGTAATTAACAAGATTGTGGCTCTGGTTGACGGGATTGTGGCAACTCTCGAGCTACCAGCCCGCCAGAATGATCATGTAAAGACCACGCAACATTGGTCTCCCCCACCAGATGGTTGGGCGGCAGTGAATGTAGATGTAGCTCTGGACGTTGTGGGCAGAACAGCCGGAACAGGCTACATCGTTCGAGATCATCTCGGCTCATTTCTTGAAGCAGAGATGAACAACATATATAAGGGGATCGATGATCCATTTACCAGTGAGCTTCTTGCCTGCCATGAGGGCCTTGCGGCAGCTAGTAGAAGGGGGAATCAACATATTATCATGCAAATGGACTGCTCTGAACTAATGGACTTGTGGCATAAACCTGATTCTATCCGGGTGAATGGGGCACATATTACTAAACAGTAAGATGGAGCGAGCTAGAAGCAATCACAACGACTTTGGCTCCTAAGCCGTTCGATCCAGCTAGCCAACGACGTGGATTTTTTGGCTGTCCTCGCAAACGCGGCCTATTTCTTTTTGCCCATCATTTCTGGGCTGCTGCTCTGCGGACAGACCTGGGCGGCTTATGGTTAATCGGGCCCGGAGGGGATGTCAACTAGGTCTGGAAGTTTTGGCCCGATTGATTTTCATGCCTGTCTGAAATCTGGATACGTACATTAAACTGAGTTGTTTCCTTCCCCAAAAAAACTGAGTTGTTTCCAGCTTTGACGGCAATTGTTAATTGTGCCACACTTTTTTTTTAGGGAAGGTCATCATGGCCACACTTAACTAGACATAGTCTTCTCTTTCTTTTTCCTGGGAGAGGCATGCTCTTCTGAAAATAAAAATTAAATAAAAAAGATCTACAGGGCTGTTATATCTGAATAAAAAGACGTATACTTTCCCTCAGAAAGGGATAAAAGACTATACAAATGCAAACATAACTTATTTTTTCCACAACATCCTATTTAACCATATGCAATTATACAATCCTATATTCCATCCTTATTGTAGCAAAATGTTTAGAATAAATTAAATAATTTCATCAAACATGGACGGGCGCGGCAAAGCGCGCCATCATGATCTAGTTATGAGGGAAATAAAGCAGGTGGCTGAGAATTTCGAGGGTTTCAAGCTTCTATGGATTCGTCGTTAAGCAAATTGGGCGGCGCACCTCTGCGCTAGAGAAGCTCTTAGCATTTCTTCTTTTACATGCTTTGATGTAATTCCTGGATTCCCGACTAGGACTATCCAGTCAGACTGTAATCTCTTGTCAGTTTAATAAAGCAAGGGGTTAATATAAAAAGGTGGGTAATTAACTTTTGTTTACTTATTTCAGACGATTGTAGGTCTTTAGTCTATACAATAAATGGTCAGGTGTTTCTGTTTTTAATGGGAATTCCTAGCATATTTATCTCTTTTTAGTAATCCCATAAAACACTTTTAATATATAAATAGAGACTTTGCCCTAGGGCCCTCCAAAACATAGAGTCGGCCTTGGGTCACACACCATTTGTGGAATTGCTTTGGGATCCACGCACACTATTTGTGAACTGCTTTTGGGATCCATGGGAGCATCAGCTTCAGATTTATAATGGTTGAAGCTGAAGCGAGATTCAATTTGTGTGGATGCAGAGCATTGGTTGCTAGAGCATTATTAGAAACTCCTCGGTTGATTGATTGGTACTTGGTATTCAAAGCATTATGTGGGCTTGTAGAGTTGAGTAGCTGCTGATGCAAATGCAAAGACAAAATGTAGATACCAAATTTAAGTGTGACACACCACTCTCGTAACAGAAACAGGTAATATATAAGCTAGCTATAAGGAGCGTCAATCACATGCTATGCTTTCCTACTATACAAGAGGATTCGTATTTGTTTTTCATGTTTGTTGGTATCCATGTTTGTTTTAGGATCAGGTGAACTAGGACATAACAGGATTTGGAGACGTTAGGAATGACACCTTCTCAAGGCAGACTCCTCACTGAGAGGTGTCTAAACAACCCACAACCCTTTACATCATTGCCAGCTAAAAGTTCAGCCTCTGAGGCCACGGTTGGAATGCTAGATTTTCGCTACCCTTGTAACTCTTTACACTTGTATACTACATGCCTCCAACAAATTTCCGGTGGAGAGATGGATACAGGGGGTGGAGAAAACCGGTCATGGGTGGGGTGTGTTGCTTACAGGCTGGATGCATGGATAATACTGGATACCGACATAATGTTTACGCTCGGAAACGACCATCCAAGCATGTGGTTGAAGTCCGCTGGTTTTTTCTACATGTGAGTGTATTCTACGTTGGCATTCAACTGAAAAACGATGTTCTAATTGTGCCCTGAAGGGTTTTGAGCCGTGCGCTGATGTCTCAGCACGTTGTACCGACCTGACCATAACATGTGCTCACTGCTTGCGGCCCTTGTGTTTGTGAGATACGACTTCTCTGACATTTGGTGTTTGTCTATCTAATATGTGTGCCAGCAATGAAGTCCGAAAACACTACTCCGCTGCTTGGAGTATTTTGGTCGATATTCATCCGTCTTTGTGCCCCGATGCTTGGTTGCAAGTGCTTATGTGGGTTCCATACCCATACGTGCAAGGGAACAACAAGAGTTGAGCTAATCAAGCCGTTACCACATAAATGTGTTTCAGTGGTTCCCAGCTGGCTTTGTGGAGTTCAGATTCATGATTGTCAGTGTCAATTCTACTTCCTTTTTGTAACCAGAGATGTCACCTTTGCATTTAGTACAACTGACCCGTGGAACTCTTGAGAAATCTAAATTACAACCTAGTCCAGAAATTTTACAGAAAAGACACAGGACAAAAGTTGTAGATTGCAATCGGGCCCATCTTTCACAAGCTCCAACATGGCGCCAAAATCTCCACCACTTGGGGGTAAAGACCTCACCGCCGATCTGCACCTGCACTTGTTAGAGAGAAGAATAACACACATCCAATTGTTGCCAGACAGCCTCCCATCACGCATCAAGCCCGGGAGGAAGAACAAGAGGATGCACATCGAATCACCAGCACTCTAGTAGGCCGCCCTTCGGCAATGACGAAGCAGTTGGGGTCTAGCAGCCATCTTTCTGCAAGCTGCAGATGGCGTAGTAGGTCTACTACAACACATCCCCGAGGTTAAGGTCAAAACGGAGTAGATGTGAGAAAGGGTTGTCTTGCTTGTTCCCAAAGGCTACACTGGACTTTTTTTAACTGTCACCCGGGGTGAAGGCTCCCCACCTGAATATATTTCAAGTATACTCCCTTTGTAAACTAATATAAGACGTTTTTAGGAGGGATATTGACCTAAAACGTCTTATATTAGTTTACATAGGGATAAGTTTTTTACATGAGGGGTTTTTAGGAGAGGCGGGAGGAGAGGTAATCATGCCACAATCTGGCATAATCCCTAAGTGTTGTCTGCTTTAGGCGATCTCATGTCTTCAGCTCAATACGGGGTAGGCTTGTCGGGTGCCAGTGTCAGCGGTGTGTTTCGGGCAATCTGACTTAAGCAAATTGAGCCGATGTATCCTATAGGTTACCCGAATGAGATGAAGTCTTGTATAATTCAAACAAGTGGATTTTGCTGTATTCGGGCTTGTAGGACATGGTGCAATGCCGAAACATGCAATTCTGATTGTCCTGATGCAATGCTTCGATTGCACTGTAATCCGGATAGGCATTGCGTACTTGCCCTTTGGGCCAATTGGAGATTGGGGAGTCTTCCCATCCTGGCTGACTATTTTCATGGAATGGACTATGTGTCATGTCAGTCATATAATATGACCGACGGGCATTATTTGTTGGTAGTGAAGGAGTCTGAGCAACGCTTTTTTGATTTACTACCAGATGGAAGAGTTTCCCAGTTTCAGTTAATACATACATATTGGCTAATATGGTGTTTGGATTCCTATGTTAGTCGTACTGGTGTTCCTATAAATATCCTTCTTTTGTCAATTTATAAATTTAAAGGAGATTAGAGATGCTTCTCTTGCAACTTACCTAAGACAAATAATGCCATGGGTGGTCACAGACTCACAGAAGTTCTCCGCATTGTGCAAGTGAGTGAAATATAAATTATTACCACATCAAGTGGTACATAGTACACCAACATATGCATTGACTCGAAAAGTGGGTAGAAAAGTTAAGTGTCGCACCTCACTCTCACAAGAGACGGTAATATAAGCCAGCCAAAGATGATGGCATGTTGTACCCCATTATATGAGAGGGCCCATGATTATTTTTATCAAAGCTATGTTTTTGTTACCCTTGTTCATGTTCATATGGAAGCAAACTAAGGAACGTTAGGATTTAGAGGCATCAGGAATAACACCATCACAATCATGTGCTCTATAAGCTCTAGATACTCCAATAACCTCCGCATGGATATGTGCCCTGATGTTCCATAAAAGGTTACATCTTACGAGCTATAGTGTTTGCTACAACCTTTGATGTGTTTGATGTGCCGTTGATAGCTAAGTACAATTCAAAAAGTCAAATTTACTGCATTTGGGCTTGGATGACGTGATGCAATGTTGTAACTCTTGAATGCGTTGATCAACCCATATATTTCCGTGATCATTTCGTAGTAGTCTTGTCCATCCTTGAGTGCACTGTAATCAAAATAGGCATTGTGTACTGGTCCGTCGGGAAAATCGAAGATCATGGAGTATCACAGCTCACAAAGCATGATGACGTGATTACATGTGTCTTTTCCCTTCTTAGAGACATTTTTCTTAAAACCTAGTAATGATTGAAGTTACTATTTGCTAACATTCGCCATCCAGTTCATTTACTTAAGTAATTGTGTGACTATGCGTCTTTTCTGCATATCATGATTGCACTAATTTGACCTGGTCCTGCTACAAGCATGCTTTCAAGCTGGTGTTGCTGGACCAGCTCCACTGTCAAAGACTGTTGGGGAACGTAGCAGAAATTCAAAATTTTCTACGCATCACCAAGATCAATCTATGGAGTTTACTAGCAACGAGAGGGAAGGAGTGCATCTACATACCCTTGTAGATCGCAAGCGGAAGCGTTCAAGAGAACGGGGTTGATGGAGTCGTACTCGTCGTGATCCAAATCACCGATGATCCTAGCGCCGAACGGACGGCACCTCCGCGTTCAACACACGTACGGTTGGGAGAGACGTCTCCTCCTTCTTTATCCAGCAAGGGGGAAGGAGAGGTTGATGGAGATCCAGCAGCACGACGGCGTGGTGGTAGAAGCAGCGGGGATCTCGGCAGGGCTTCGCCAAGCTCAGCGAGAGGGAGAGGTGTTACGGGGGGAGAGGGAGGCGCCAGGGGCTTGGGTGCGCAGCCCTCCCTCCCCCCCCCCCTCTTTATATAGGGGCCCTGTGGGGGGCGCGCCAGCCCTAGAGATCCAATCTCAAGGGGGGGCGGCGGGCAAGGGGGGAAACTTGCCCCCCAAGTCAGGTGGGGCGCCCCCACCCCCAGGGTTTCCAACCCTAGGCGCAGGGGGAGGCCCATGGGGGGCACACCAGCCCACCAGGGGCTGGTTCCCTTCTCACTTCAGCCCATGGGGCCCTCCGGCATAGGTGGCCCCACCCGGTGGACCCCCGGGACCCTTCCGGTGGTCCCGGTACAATACCGGTGACCCCCGAAACTTTCCCGGTGGCCGAAACTGGACTTCCTATATACAAATCTTTACCTCCGGACCATTCCGGAACTCCCCGTGATGTCCGGGATCTCATCCGGGACTCCGAACAACTTTTGGGTTACCACATACTAATATCTCTACAACCCTAGCGTCACCGAACCTTAAGTGTGTAGACCCTACGGGTTCGGGAGACACGCAGACATGACCGAGACGACTCTCCGGTCAATAACCAACAGCGGGATCTGGATACCCATGTTGGCTCCCACATGCTCCTCGATGATCTCATCGGATGAACCACGATGTCGAGGATTCAATCAATCCCGTATACAATTCCCTTTGTCTATCGGTATGTTACTTGCCCGAGATTCGATCGTCGGTATCCCAATACCTCGTTCAATCTCGTTACCGACAAGTCACTTTACTCGTACCGTAATGCATGATCCCGTGACTAACTACTTAGTCACATTGAGCTCATTATGATGAGGCATTACCGAGTGGGCCCAGAGATACCTCTCCGTCATACGGAGTGAAAAATCCCAATCTCGATTCGTGCCAACCCAACAGACACTTTCGGAGATACCTGTAGTGTACCTTTATAGCCACCCAGTTATGTTGTGACGTTTGGTACACCCAAAGCATTCCTACGGTATCCGCGAGTTGCACAATCTCATGGTCTAAGGAAACGATACTTGACATTAGGAAAGCTCTTAGCAAACGAACTACACGATCTTGTGCTATGCTTAGGATTGGGTCTTGTCCATCACATCATTCTCCTAATGATGTGATCCCGTTATCAATGACATCCAATGTCCATGGTCAGGAAACCATAACCATCTATTGATCAACGAGCTAGTCAACCAGAGGCTTACTAGGGACATGTTGTGGTCTATGTATTCACACATGTATTACGGTTTCCAGTTAATACAATTATAGCATGAACAATAGACAATTATCATGAACAAGGAAATACAATAATAACCATTTTATTATTGCCTCTAGGGCATATTTCCAACAGTCTCCCACTTGCACTAGAGTCAATAATCTAGTTCACATCACTATGTGATTGTAATGAATCCAACACCCATGGTGTTTTATCATATCACGCTTGTGAGAAAGGTTATTAGTCAACGGATCTGAACCTTTCAGATCCGTGTGTGCTTTACAAATCTCTATGTCTTCTCCTAGACGCAGCTACCACACACTATTTGGAGCTATTCCAAATAACTGCTCTACTATACGAATCCGGTTTACTACTCAGAGTCATCCGGATTGGTGTCAAAGTTTGCATCGACGTAACCCTTTACGACGAACTCTTTCACCACCTCCATAATCGAGAAAATTCCTTAGTCCACTAATTACTAAGGATAAGTTCGACCGCTGTCATGTGATCCATTCCTGGATCACTATTGTACCCCTTGACTAACTCATGGCAAGGCATACTTCAGGTGCGGTACACAGCATAGCATACTGTAGAGCCTACGTCTAAAGCATAGGGGACGACCTTCGTCCTTGATCTCTCTTCTGCCGTGGTCAGGTCTTGAGTCTTACTCAATACTCACACCTTGTAACACAGCCAAGAACTCCTTCTTTGCCGATCTATTTTGAACTCCTTCAAAATCTTGTCACGGTATGTATTCATTTGAAAGTACTATTAAGCGTTTTTGATCTATCCTTATAGATCTTGATGCTCAATGTTCAAGTAGCTTAATCCAGGTTTCCATTGAAAAACACTTTTCAAATAACCCTGTATGCTTTCCAGAAATTCTACATCATTTCTGATTAACAATATGTTAACAACATATACTCATAAAAAATTCTATAGTGCTCCCACTCACTTCTTTGGAAATATAAGTTTCTCATAAACTTTGTATAAACCCAAAATCTTTGATCATCTCATCAAAGCGTACATTCCAACTCCGAGATGCTTACTCCAGTCCTTAGAAGGATTGCTGGAGCTTTGCATACTTGTTAGCATCTTTCAGGATTGACAAAACCATCTGGTTGTATCACATACAACCTTTCCTCAAGAAAATCGTCGAGGAAACAATCTTTTGACATCCTATCTGCAATATTTCATAAATAATGCAGTAACTGCTAATATAGTTCCAACAGACTCTTAGCATCGCTACGAGTGAGAAAATCTCATCGTAGTCAACTCCTTGAACTTGTCAGAAAACATCTTAACGACAAGTCGAGCTTTCTTAATGGTGATACTTACCATCATTGTCTGTCTTCCCTTTAAAATCCATCTGCACCCAACAGCCTTACGACCATCAAGTAGTTCTTCCAAAGTCTATACTTTGTTTTTATACATGGATCCTCTCTCAGATTTTATGGCCTCAAGCCATTCGTCGGAATCCGGGCCCACCATCGCTTCTCCATAGCTCGTAGGTTCATTGTTGTCTAGCAACATGACTTCCAAGACAGGATTACGTACCACTCTGAAGTAGCATGCATCCTTGTCGTCCTACGAGGTTTGGTAGTGACTTGATCCAAAGTTTCATGATCACTATCATAAGCTTCCACTTCAATTGGTGTAGGTGCCACAGGAACAACTTCCTGTGCCCTGCTACACACTAGTTGAAGTCATGGTTCAATAACCTCATCAAGTCTCCACCATCCTCCCACACAATTCTTTCGAGAGAAACTTTTCCTCGAGAAAGGACCCGTTTCTAGAAACAATCACTTTTGCTTCCAGATCTGAAATAGGAGGTATACCCAACTGTTTTTGGGTATTCTATGAATATGCATTTATCCGCTTTGGGTTCGAGCTTATCAGCCTGAAACTTTTCCACATAAGCGTCGCAGCCCCAAACTCTTAAGAAACGATAGCTTAGGTTTCTCTAAACCATAGTTCATACGGTGTCGTCTCAACGGAATTGCGTGGTGCCCTATTTAAAGTGAATGCGGTTGTCTCTAATGCCTAGCCCATAAACGATAGTGGTAATTTGATAAGAGACATCATGGTATGCACCATATCCAATAGGGTGTAGTTATGATGTTCGGACACACCATCACACTATGGTGTTCCAGGCGGTATTAGTCGTGAAACAATTTCCACAATTTCTTAATTGTGTGCCAAACTCGTAACTCAGATATTCATCTCTATGATCATATCACAGACATTTTATCCTCTTGTCACGACGATCTTCAACTTCACTCTGAAATTACTTGAACCTTTCAAGAATTCAAACTTGTGTTTCATCAAGTAAATATACTCAGCATCTACTCAAATCATTTGTGAAGCAAGAACATAACGATATCCACTGCATGCCTCAGCACTCATTGGACTGCAGACATCAAAATGTATTACTTCCAACAAGTTGCTTTCTTGTTCCATCTTACTGAAAACGAGGCCTTTCAGTCATCTTGCCCATGTGGTATGATTTGCATGTCTCAAGTGATTCAAAATCAAGTGAGTCCAAACGATCCATCTGTATGGACTTTCTTCATGCATATATACTAATAGACATGGTTCGCATGTCTCAATCTTTTCAAAAACGAGTGAGTCCAAAGATCCATCAACATGGAGCTTCTTCATACGTTTTATCCCAATATGACTCAAGTGGCAGTGCCACAAGTATGTGGTACTATCATTACTATCTTACATCTTTTGGCATGAACATGTGTATCACTACGATCGAGATTCAATAAACCATTCATTTTAGGTGCAAGACCATTGAAGGTATTATTCAAATAAAAAGAGTAACCATTATTCTCCTTAAATGAATAACCGTATTGCGATAAACATAATCCAATCATGTCTATGCTCAACGCAAAAACCAAATAACAATTATTTAGGTTTAACACCAATCTCGATGGTAGAGGGAGCATGCGATGCTTGATCACATCAACCTTGGAAACACTTCCAACACATATCGTCATCTCACCTTTAGCTAGTCTCCGTTTATTCCGTAGCCTTTTATTTCGAGTTACCAACACTTAGTAACCGAATTGGTATCTAATACCCTGGTGCTACTAGGGGTACTAGTAAAGTACACATTAATATAATGTATATCCAATATACTTCTGTCGACCTTGCCTGCCTTCTCATCTACCAAGTATCTAGGGTAGTTCTGCTTCAGTGACCGTTCCCCTCATTACAGAAGCACTTAGTCTCGGGTTTGGGTTCAACCTTGGGTTTCTTCACTAGAGCAGCAACTGATTTGCCGTTTCATGAAGTATCCCTTCTTTCCCTTGCCCTTCTTGAAACTAGTGGTTTTACTAACCATCAACAATTGATGCTCCTACTTGATTTCTACTTTCGTGGTGTCAAACATCGCGAATAGCTCAAGGATCATCATATCTATCCCTGATTTGTTATAGTTCATCACGAAGCTCTAGTAGCTTGGTGGCAGTGACTTTGGAGAACCATCACTATCTCATTTGGAAGATTAACTCCCACTCGATTCAATCGATTGTAGTACTCAGATAATCTGAGCACATGCTCAACGGTTGAGCTTTTCTCTCTTAGTTTGCAGGCTTAAGAAACTTGTCAGAGGTCTCATACCTCTTGACGTGGGCACGAGCCTAAAATCCCAATTTCAGCTCTTGGAACATCTCATATGTTCCGCGACGTTTCAAAATGTCTTCGGTGCCTCAATTCTAAACCGTTCAACATTACGCACTGAACTATCATGTAGTCATCAAAACGTGTATGTCAGATGTTCGCAACATCCACAAACGACGCTCGAGGTTCAGCACACCGAGCGGTGCATTAAGGACATAAGCCTTCTGTGCAGCAATGAGGACAATCCTCAGTCTACGGACCCAGCCCGCGTAATTGCTACTATCAACTTTCAACTAAATTTTCTCTAGGAACATATCTTAAACAGTAGAACTAAAGCGTAAGCTACGACATAATTTGCAAAGACCTTTTGACTATGTTCATGATAATTAAGTTCATCTGATTATTTAATGAACTCCCACTCAGATAGACATCCCTCTAGTCATCTAAGTGATACATGATCTGAGTCAACTAGGCCGTGTCCGATCATCACGTGAGACGGACTAGTCATCATCGGTGAACATCTTCATGTTGATCGTATCTGCTATACGACTCATGTTCGACCTTTCGGTCTTCCGTGTTCCGAGGCCATGTCTGTACATGCTAGGCTCGTCAAGTCAACCTAAGCGTTTCGCATGTGTAAATCTGGCTTACACCCGTTGTATGCGAACGTTAGAATCTATCACACCCGATCATCACGTGGTGCTTCGAAACAACGAACCTTCGCAACGGTGCACAGTTAGGGGGAACACATCTCTTGAAATTTTAGTGAGGGATCATCTTATTTATGCTACCGTCGTTCTAAGCAAATAAGATGTAAACATGACAAACATCACATGCAAATCATAAAGTGACATGATATGGCCAATATCATCTTGCGCCTTTGATCTCCATCCTCGAGGCGCGGCATGATCACCTTCGTCACCGACATGACACCATGATCTCCATCATCGTGTCTTCATGAAGTTGTCTCGCCAACTATTACTTCTACTACTATGGCTAACGGTTAGCAATAAAGTAAAGTAATTACATGGCGTTTTCATTGACACGCAGGTCATACAATAAATTAAGACAACTCCTATGGCTCCTGCCGGTTGTCATACTCATCGACATGCAAGTCGTGATTCCTATTACAAGAACATGATCAATCTCATACATCACATATATAATTCATCACATCCTTTTGGCCATAACACATCACATAGCATACCCTGCAAAAACAAGTTAGACATCCTCTAATTGTTGTTGCATGTTTTACGTGGCTGCTATGGGTTTCTAGCAAGAACGTTTCTTACCTACGCAAAAGCCACAACGGTGATATGCCAATTGCTATTTACCCTTCATAAGGACCCTCTTCATCGAATCCGATCCGACTAAAGTGGGAGAGACAGACACCCACTAGCCACCTTATGCATCAAGTGCATGTCAGTCGGTGGAACCTGTCTCACGTAAGAGTACGTGTAAGGTCGATCCGGGCCGCTGTTGGAAATATGCCCTAGAGGCAATAATAAATAGGTTATTATTATATTTCCTTGTTCACGATAATCGTTTATTATCCATGCTAGAATTGTATTGATAGGAAACTCAGATACATGTGTGGATACATAGACAACACCATGTCCCTAGTAAGCCTCTAGGTGACTGGCTCGTTGATCAATAGATGGTTACGATGTCCTGACCATGGACATTGGATGTCGTTGATAACGGGATCACATCATTAGGAGAATGATGTGATGGACAAGACCCAATCCTAAGCCTAGCACAAGATCGTGTAGTTCGTTTGCTCAGAGCTTTTCTAATGTCAAGTATCATTTCCTTAGACCATGAGATTGTGCAACTCCCGGATACCGTAGGAATGCTTTGGGTGTACCAAACGTCACAACGTAACTGGGTGGCTATAAAGGTGCACTACAGGTATCTCTGAAAGTGTCTGTTGGGTTGGCACGAATCGAGACTGGGATTTGTCACTCCGTGTAAACGGAGAGGTATCTCTGGGCCCACTCGGTAGGACATCATCATAATGTGCACAGTGTGACCAAGGAGTTGATCACGGGATGATGTGAGTTACGGAACGAGTAAAGAGACTTGCCGGTAACGAGATTGAACAAGGTATAGGGATACCGACGATCGAATCTCGGGCAAGTAACATACCGATAGACAAAGGGAATTGTATACGGGATTGATTGAATCCCCGACATCATGGTTCATCCGATGAGATCATCGTGGAACATGTGGGAGCCAACATGGGTATCCAGATCCCGCTGTTGGTTATTGACCGGAGAACGTCTCGGTCATGTCTGCATGGTTCCCGAACCCGTAGGGTCTACACGCTTAAGGTTCGATGACGCTAGGGTTATAGGGAAAGTATGTACGTGGTTACCGAATGTTGTTCGGAGTCCCGGATGAGATCCCGGACATCACGAGGAGTTCCGAAATGGTCCGGAGGTAAAGATTTATATATGGGAAGTCCTGTTTTGGTCACCGGAAAAGTTTCGGGTGATATCGGTAATGTACCGGGGCCGCCGGGAGGGTCCCGGGGGTCCACCAAGTGGGGCCACCAGCCCCAGAAGGCTGCGTGGGCCAAGTGTGGGAGGGGACCAGCCCCAGGTGGGCTGGTGCGCCCCCCACCAAGGCCCAAGGCGCATGGGAGAGTGGGAGGGGGCAAACCCTAGGTCCAGATGGGCCTTAGGGCCCATCTAGTGGGGCGCCCCCCCCCCTTTCCTCCCCTTGGCCGCCCCCCTTGATGGGATCTAGGGCTGGCCGCCAGCCCTTGGGGTGGAAACCCTAGAGGGGGGCGCAGCCCCCTCCCCCCTATATATAGTTGAGGTTTGGGCTGCCCAAGACACATGAGAACGTCTCTCTTTCGGCGCAGCCCTACCCCTCTCCCTCCTCCTCCTCTCCTGCGGTGCTTGGCGAAGCCCTGCGGGATTGCCACGCTCCTCCACCACCACCACGCCGTCGTGCTGCTGCTGGATGGAGTCTTCCCCAACCTCCCCCTCTCTCCTTGCTGGATCAAGGCGTGGGAGACGTCACCAGGCTGCACGTGTGTTGAACGCGGAGGCACCGTTCTTCGGTGCTTAGATCGGAATCAACCGCGATCTGAATCGCTACTAGTACGACTCCTTCATCCGCGTTCTTGCAACGCTTCCGCATCGCGATCTACAAGGGTATGTAGATGCACTCCCCTTCCCCTCATTGCTAGATTGCTCCATAGATTGATCTTGGTGATGCGTAGAAAATTTTGAATTTCTGCTACGTTCCCCAACAGTGGCATCATGAGCTAGGTCTATGCGTAGTTTCTATGCACGAGTAGAACACAAAGTAGTTGTGGGCGTAGATGTTGCCAATTCTTCTTGCCGCTACTAGTCTTATCTTGTTTCGGCGGCATTGTGGGATGAAGCGGCCCGGACCGACCTTACACGTACGCTTACGTGAGACAGGTTCCACCGACTGACATGCACTAGTTGCATAAGGTGGCTAGCGGGTGTCTGTCTCTCCCACTTTAGTCGGAACGGATTCGATGAAAAGGGTCCTTATGAAGGGTAAATAGAAATTGGCATATCACGTTGTGGTTTTACGTAGGTAAGAAACGTTCTTGCTAGAAACCTATACAAGCCACGTAAAAAACTTGCAACAACAATTAGAGGACGTCTAACTTGTTTTTGCAGCATGTGCTATGTGATGTGATATGGCCAGAAGATGTGATGAATGATATATGTGATGTATGAGATTGATCATATTCTTGTAATAGGAATCACGACTTGCATGTCGATGAATATGACAACCGGCAGGAGCCATAGGAGTTGTCTTTATTTTTTTGTATGACCTGCGTGTCATTGAATAACGCCATGTAAATTACTTTACTTTATTGCTAAGCGCGTTAGCCATAGAAGTAGAAGTAATCGTTGGCGTGACAACTTCATGAAGACACAATGATGGAGATCATGATGATGGAGATCATGGTGTCATGCCGGTGACAAAGATGATCATGGTGCCCCGAAGATGGAGATCAAAGGAGCAAAATGATATTGGCCATATCATGTCACTATTTGATTGCATGTGATGTTTATCATGTTATGCATCTTATTTGCTTAGAACGACGGTAGCATAAATAAGATGATCCCTCACTAAAATTTCAAGAGACGTGTTCCCCCTAACTGTGCACCGTTGCGAAGGTTCGTTGTTTCGAAGCACCACGTGATGATCGGGTGTGATAGATTCTAACGTTCGAATACAACGGGTGTTGACGAGCCTAGCATGTACAGACATGGCCTCGGAACACATGCGAAACACTTAGGTTGACTTGATGAGCCTAGCATGTACAGACATGGCCTCGGAACACAAGAGACCGAAAGGTCGAACATGAGTCGTATAGTAGATACGATCAACATGGAGATGTTCACCGATAATGACTAGTCCGTCTCACGTGATGATCGGACACGGCCTAGTTTGACTCGGATCATGTATCACTTAGATGACTAGAGGGATGTCTATCTGAGTGGGAGTTCATTAATCAGATGAACTTAATTATCATGAACATAGTCAAAAGGTCTTTGCAAATTATGTCATACGCTTTAGTTCTACTGTTTAAGATATGTTCCTAGAGAAAATTTAGTTGAAAGTTGGTAGTAGAAATTATGCGGACTGGGTCCGTAAACTGAGGATTGTCCTCATTGCTGCACAGAAGGCTTATGTCCTTAATGCACCGCCCGGTGTGCTGAACCTCAGCGTCGTCTGTAGATGTTACGAAACATCTGACATACACGTTTTGATGACTACGTGATAGTTCAGTGCGTAATGCTAACGGTTTAGAATTGTGGCACCAAAGACGTTTTTGAAACGTCGCCGAACATATGAGATGTTCCGAAGACTGAAATTGGGATTTCAGACTAGTGCCCACATCAAGAGGTATGAGACCTCTGACGAGTTTCTTAAGCCTGCAAATTAAGGGAGAAAAGCTCAACCGTTGAGCATGTGCTCAGATTGTCTGAGTACCACAATCGCTTGAATCGAGTGGGAGTTAATCTCCCAGATGAGATAGTGATGGTTCTCCATAGTCACTGCCACCAAGTTAGTAGAGCTTCGTGATGAACTATAACATATCAGGGATAGTTATGATGATCCTTGAGCTATTCGCGATGTTTGACACCGCGAAAGTAGAAATCAAGAAGGAGTATCAATTGTTGATGGTTAGTAAAACCACTAGTTCTAAAAGGGCAAGGGCAAAAGGGATACTTCATGAAACAGCAAATCATTTGCTGCTCTAGTAAAGAATCCCAAGGTTGAACCCAAACCCGAGACTAAGTGCTTCTGTAATGAGGGGAACGGTCACTGAAGCAGTACTACCCTAGATACTTGGTAGATGAGAAGGCAGGCAAGGTCGACAGAAGTATATTGGATATACATTATATGAATGTGTACTTTACTAGTACTCCGAGCAGCACCAGGGTATTAGATACCGGTTCGGTTGCTAAGTGTTAGTAACTCGAAATAAAAGCTGTGGAATAAATGGAGACTGGCTAAAAGTGAGATGACGATGTGTGTTGGAAGTGTTTCCAAGGTTGATGTGATCAAGCATCGCATGCTCCCTCTACCATCGAGATTGGTGTTTGCGTTGAGCATAAACATGATTGGATTATGTTTATCGCAATACGGTTATTCATTTAAGGAGAATAATGGTTACTCTGTTTATTTGATACCTTCAATGGTCTTGCACCTAAAATGAATCTCGATCGTAGTGATACACATGTTCATGCCAAAAGATATAAGATAGTAATGATAGTACCACATACTTGTGGCACTGCCACTTGAGTCATATTGGTATAAAACGCATGAAGAAGCTCCATGTAGATGGATCTTTGGACTCACTCGTTTTTGAAAAGATTGAGACATGCGAACCATGTCTATTGGTATATATGCATGAAGAAACTCCATGCAGATGGATCGTTTGGACTCACTTGATTTTGAATCACTTGAGACATGCAAATCATACCGCATGGGCAAGATGACTGAAAGGCCTCATTTTCAGTAAGATGGAACAAGAGAGCAACTTGTAGGATGTAATACATTTTGATGTGTGCAGTCCAATGAGTGCTGAGGCATGCAGTGGATATCGTTATGTTCTTACTTCACAGATGATTTGAGTAGATGCTGAGTGTATTTACTTGATGAAACACAAGTCTGAATTATTGAAAGGTTCAAGTAATTTCAGAGTGAAGTTGAAGATCGTCGTGACAAGAGGATAAAATGTCTGTGATATGATCATAGAGATGAGTATCTGAGTTACGAGTTTGGCACACAATTAAGACATTGTGGAAAGTGTTTCACAATTAATACCGCCTGGAACACCATGGTGTGATGGTGTGTCCGAACATCATAACTGCACCCTATTGGATATGGTGCATACCATGATGTTTCTTATCGAATTACCACTATCGTTTATGGGTTAGGCATTAGAGATAACCGCATTCACTTTAAAAGGGGCACCACGCAATTCCGTTGAGACGACACCGTTTAGAGAAACCTAAGTTGTCGTTTCTTAAAAGTTTGGGGCTGCGATGCTTATGTGAAATAATTTCAGGCTGATAAGCTCGAACCCAAAGCGGATAAATGCGTCTTCATAGAATACCCAAAAACAGTTGGGTATACCTCCTATTTCAGATCTGGAAGCAAAAGTAATTGCTTCTAGAAACAGGTCCTTTCTCGAGGAAAAGTTTCTCTCGAAAGAATTAAGTGGGAGGATGGTGGAGACTTGATAAGGTTATTGAACCGTCACTTCAACTAGGGTGTAGCAGGGCACAGGAAGTTGTTCCTGTGGCACCTACACCAATTGAAGTGGAAGCTTATGATAGTGATCATGAAACTTCGGATCAAGTCACTACCAAACCTCGTAGGACAACGAGGATGCGTGCTACTTCAGAGTGGTACGTGATCCTGTCTTGAAAGTCATGTTGTTAGACAACAATGAACCTACGAGCTATGGAGAAGCGATGGTGGGCCCATATTCCGACAAATGGTTAGAAGCCATGAAATCTGAGATAAATGGATCTTTGAGAAGAAGACGGACATGGACGGTAATGTTACCGTCTATGAAGCTCGACTTGTGGCAAAGAGTATTTCCACAAGTTCAAGGAGTTGACTGCGATGAGATTTTCCCATCCGTAGCGATGCTTAAGTCCGTCAGAATCATGTTAGCATTAGCTGCATTTATGAAATCTGGCAGATGGATGTCAAAAACAAGTTTCCTTACCAGTTTTCGTAAGGAAAAGTTGTATGTGATACAAGCAGAAAGGTTTTGTCCATCCTAAGGATGCTAAAAGGTATGCTAGCTCCAGCGATCCTTCTAAGGACTGCAGTAAGCATCTCGGAGTTGGAATGTACGCTTTGATGAGATGATCAAAGATTTTGGGTTTATACAAAGTTTATGAGAAACTTGTATTTCCAATAAAGTGAGTGGGAGTGCTACAACATTTCTGATAAGTATATGTGAATGACATATTGTTGATCCGAAATGATGTAAAATTTCTGGAAAGCATAAAGGGTTGTTTGAAAGGAGTTTTTCGAAGGAAGACCTGGATAAAGCTGCTTACATAATGGGCATCAAGATCTATAGAGATAGATCAAGACGCCTGATGATACTTTCAAAGAACGCACACCTTGACATGATTTTGAAAGAGTTCAAAATAGATCAGCAAAGAAGGAGTTCTTGGCTGTGTTACAAGGTGTGAGTATTGAGTAAGACTCAAGACCTGACCACAGCAGAAGAGAGAGAAAGGACGAAGGTCGTCCCCTATGCTTTAGACGTAGGCTCTATAGTATGCTATGCTGTGTACCGCACATGTAGTGTGCCTTGCCATGAGTTGGTCAAGGGGTACAATAGTGATCCGGGAATGGATCATATGACAGCGGTCGAACTTATCCTTAGTATCTAGTGGACTAAGGAATTTTCTCGATTATGGAGGTGAAAAGGAGTTCAGGGTTACGTCGATGCGAACTTTGACACTAATCCGGATGACTCTGAGTAGTAAACCGGATTCGTATAGTAGAGCAATTATTTGAAATGGCTCCAAATAGCGCGTGGTAGCATCCACAAGATGACATAGATATTCGTAAAGCACACACGGATCTGAAAGGTTCAGACCCGTTGACTAATAACCTCTCTCACAAGCATAACATGATCAAACCAGAACTCATTGAGTGTTAATCACATAATGATGTGAACTAGATTGTTGACTCTAGTAAACTCTTTGGATGTTGGTCACATGGTGATGTGACCTGTCAGTGTTAATCACATGGTGATGTGAACTAGATTATTGACTCTAGTGCAAGTGGGAGACTGTTGGAAATATGCCCTAGAGGCAATAATAAATAGGTTATTATTATATTTCCTTGTTCACGATAATCGTTTATTATCCATGCTAGAATTGTATTGATAGGAAACTCAGATACATGTGTGGATACATAGACAACACCATGTCCCTAGTAAGCCTCTAGGTGACTAGCTCGTTGATCAATAGATGGTTACGGTTTCTTGACCATGGACATTGGATGTCGTTGATAACCGGATCACATCATTAGGAGAATGATGTGATGGACAAGACCCAATCCTAAGCCTCGCACAAGATCGTGTAGTTCGTTTGCTCAGAGCTTTTCTAATGTCAAGTATCATTTCCTTAGACCATGAGATTGTGCAACTCCCGGATACCGTAGGAATGCTTTGGGTGTACCAAACGTCACAACGTAACTGGGTGGCTATAAAGGTGCACTACAGGTATCTCTGAAAGTGTCTGTTGGGTTGGCACGAATCGAGACTGGGATTTGTCACTCCGTGTAAACGGAGAGGTATCTCTGGGCCCACTCGGTAGGACATCATCATAATGTGCACAGTGTGACCAAGGAGTTGATCACGGGATGATGTGAGTTACGGAACGAGTAAAGAGACTTGCCGGTAACGAGATTGAACAAGGTATAGGGATACCGACGATCGAATCTCGGGCAAGTAACATACCGATAGACAAAGGGAATTGTATACGGGATTGATTGAATCCCCAACATCGTGGTTCATCCGATGAGATCATCGTGGAACATGTGGGAGCCAACATGGGTATCCAGATCCCGCTGTTGGTTATTGACCGGAGAACGTCTCGGTCATGTCTGCATGGTTCCCGAACCCGTAGGGTCTACACGCTTAAGATTCGATGACGCTAGGGTTATAGGGAAAGTATGTACGTGGTTACTGAATGTTGTTCGGAGTCCCGGATGAGATCCCGGACGTCACGAGGAGTTCCGGAATGGTCCGGAGGTAAAGATTTATATATGGGAAGTCCTGTTTTGGTCACCGGAAAAGTTTCGGGTGATATCGGTAATGTACCGGGGCCACCGGGAGGGTCCCGGGGGTCCACCAAGTGGGGCCACCAGCCCCAGAAGGCTGTGTGGGCCAAGTGTGGGAGGGGACCAGCCCCAGGTGGGCTGGTGCGCCCCCCCACCAAGGCCCAAGGCGCATGGGAGAGTGGGAGGGGGCAAACCCTAGGTCCAGATGGGCCTTAGGGCCCATCTAGTGGGGCGCCCCCCCCCCCCCCTTTCCTCCCCTTGGCCGCCCCCCCTTGATGGGATCTAGGGCTGGCCGCCAGCCCTTGGGGTGGAAACCCTAGAGGGGGGCGCAGCCCCCTCCCCCCCTATATATAGTTGAGGTTTGGGCTGCCCAAGACACATGAGAACGTCTCTCTTTCGGCGCAGCCCTACCCCTCTCCCTCCTCCTCCTCTCCCGCGGTGCTTGGCGAAGCCCTGCGGGATTGCCACGCTCCTCCACCACCACCACGCCGTCGTGCTGCTGCTGGATGGAGTCTTCCCCAACCTCTCCCTCTCTCCTTGCTGGATTAAGGCGTGGGAGACGTCACCGGGCTGCACGTGTGTTGAACGCGGAGGCACCGTTCTTCGGTGCTTAGATCGGAATCAACCGCGATCTGAATCGCTACGAGTACGACTCCTTCATCCGCATTCTTGCAACGCTTCCGCATCGTGATCTACAAGGGTATGTAGATGCACTCCCCTTCCCCTCATTGCTAGATTACTCCATAGATTGATCTTGGTGATGCGTAGAAAATTTTGAATTTCTGCTACGTTCCCCAACAGCCGCTTCATCCCACAATGCCGCCGAATCAAGATAAGACTAGTAACGGCAAGCAAATTGAACAAATCATCGCTCACAACTACTTTGTGTTCTACTCGTGCATAGAATCTACGCATAGACCTAGAGATCCAATCTCAAGGGGGGCGGCGGCCAAGGGGGGAAACTTGCCCCCCAAGTCAGGTGGGGCGCCCCCACCCCCAGGGTTTCCAACCCTAGGCGCAGGGGGAGGCCCATGGGGGGCGCACCAGCCCACCAGGGGCTGGTTCCCTTCCCACTTCAGCCCATGGGGCCCTCCGGGATAGGTGGCCCCACCCGGTGGACCCCCGGGACCCTTCCGGTGGTCCCGGTACAATACCGGTGACCCCCGAAACTGTCCCGGTGGCCGAAACTGGACTTCCTATATACAAATCTTTACCTCCGGACCATTCCGGAACTCCCCGTGATGTCCGGGATCTCATCCGGGACTCCGAACAACTTTCGGGTTACCGCATACTAATATCTCTACAACCCTAGCGTCACCAAACCTTAAGTGTGTAGACCCTACGGGTTCGGGAGACACGCAGACATGACCGAGACGACTCTCCGGTCAATAACCAATAGCGGGATATGGATACCCATGTTGGCTCCCACATGCTCCTCGATGATCTCATCGGATGAACCACGATGTCGAGGATTCAATCAATCCCGTATACAATTCCCTTTGTCTATCGGTATGTTACTTGCCCGAGATTCGATCGTCGGTATCCCAATACCTCGTTCAATCTCGTTACCGACAAGTCACTTTACTCGTACCGTAATGCATGATCCCGTGACTAACTACTTAGTCACATTGAGCTCATTATGATGACGCATTACCGAGTGGGCCCAGAGATACCTCTCCGTCATACGGAGTGACAAATCCCATTCTTGATTCGTGCCAACCCAACAGACACTTTCGGAGATACCTGTAGTGTACCTTTATAGCCACCCAGTTACGTTGTGACGTTTGGTACACCCAAAGCATTCCTACGGTATCCGGGAGTTGCACAATCTCATGGTCTAAGGAAACGATACTTGACATTAGAAAAGCTCTTAGCAAACGAACTACACGATCTTGTGCTATGCTTAGGATTGGGTCTTGTCCATCACATCATTCTCCTAATGATGTGATCCCGTTATCAATGACATCCAATGTCCATGGTCAGGAAACCATAACCATCTATTGATCAACGAGCTAGTCAACTAGAGGCTTACTAGGGACATGTTGTGGTCTATGTATTCACACATGTATTACGGTTTCCAGTTAATACAATTATAGCATGAATAATAGACAATTATCATGAACAAGGAAATACAATAATAACCATTTTATTATTGCCTCTAGGGCATATCTCCAACAAAGACACTATCACATCAGACCTAAGAGCATCGTTAATAATACAACAAACAATCAGCTATAAGAAGTTGTCATGTCATCTAGAGTCAACCTAATAGTCGGTCTGTACAATAGCAAGTTTTAAATATGTACTACTTTATTAATAGTTGACTCACCTTACAATCTCACAAAGTATCTTGGGTCTCATGCTATAGCTGGCTCTTATTCTATAGCCTGCTTTCCTTCTCTCTCCTCTTCTCACTCTTCAAACTAAGCAAATATATAATACTTCAGTCCTTATAGTCTGCTTATGTCACCTTATTGTCCTTGCTCAAAAGGATTCCTGTTGTATATTTTTGAGGTGGCACACAATTCGGGGAACTACTTTGGAATCCAAGTGATAAGCTTTAGATTTATAATGGGTGAAGTCGAACAAAGATTTATTTTTCTAGTGCTGAAATTGTTGTGTGGACGCAAAGCGTTGGTTGCTAGAGCATTATTAGAAATCCCCAACTGAATGATTGGCGCTTGGTATTCAAAGCATTTTATGGACTTGTAGCATTGACCTGCAGCAATGATTACATTGTTGGGGTTAATAAGATTTATGAAATATGAATTATTGCCACAACTAAAACCGTATGCAGTACAACAATAGACGCAAAGAATTAAGTTGTGGATACAAAATTTAAGTGTGACACACTACTCTCACAAGAGAAGGTAACATATAATCTAGCTAGAGAGCATTGATCTCATGTTATGCTTGCTCACTATACGAGAGGACTCACTTTATTTTTCGTGTTTCTGTGGTCCATTTCTGTGTTAGTATCAGGTTAACTAGGCCACACTAGGATTTGGAGACTTTAGGAATGACACATTTGCGTGCAAGCTTCCTCTAGGAGAGGTATCAAAGCGGCCCAGAAACCATCCCATCATTGCCGGCTAAAAGTTTGACCTCAGAAGGATTTTGAGCCCTGCTCTAGTGTCTCGGCATGCTGTACCAACCTGACCATAACCTGTGCTCGTTGATTATTGCCTTAGCTTTGTGGGGAATGGCTTCTCTGACTCTGCGGGGGTGATATATGAGCCGACAATGAAGTTAAAAAACACTACCAGGAGTGGCTACACTAGCTCGTGCGGTCTTTGAGCACCACTATCTCATTGCGAGATGTTGGGTGGGTTCCATGTAAGATTCCACTAGGGGCAACTATAAGCCACAGACTCTTGGTGTTTTCAGCAATTGAGCTAATCAATTGTCACCACATAAACGTTCCATCAGATGGTTGGGTCTACCAATTCATCTGCCCTTTCTGGATGATGTTAAATATATGATTTGTTCAAACTTTTTAAGCGTATTTCTCTTTACAAGGTTTCAAATGTCCCGTGTAAACAAAGTTCGGAGCAAGATAAAAATCCCATCACATGAATTTTGTCCAGCCGTGTGTGTACCCTTTTTCCTTCCAGGACTAAACGAAAATATATGCTTTCAATACTGAAATTGACAACGAGAACTCAAAGTGGGCCATCATGTCAGGCCTACAGCTATGTCTCCAGCCATAGTTGTTACATATTTCTGCTATATTGAGGCATTTTGATGAGAATTAACACCCCTCGCATAGCATTGACAGAGATAAATAACTTAAAGTATTTTTCTTTGCGGAAGTTGCATTTAAGCTTATAGCATCGCTATGCTCCTTTGCGCAGTGCGGCGGATAGGTCATAAACATTAGTGTGGGTGGCGCTTCTAGAGAGGGAGTGTAGGCCACTGTGGTTGGTCCTATTCGGCTTTTACCCCATCTCTTTTTCTATCACTCGTGCCCGAGCAGCCGAGCTCAAAATTTATCTTTTGAAAAACACCCCAATATATTAGTTAGTTAAAATGTTCTTACAACCATTCATTGCAGCCAACCATGTTGAGCTCAAAGTTATAAGTGTGGTTTTCTGTTTGGGACTGGGTTGAACACAACGATGTTGGTTCTGGTTCGTTTTGGACAATTGCAATGTTCATGGTCTGTTTTGGACCTAAAACGGATTTTAGGATAAAAAGTGAACTATCATAAAAGTTGAAGGATGAAAAGTCCATTTTCTTCTTTCCAAATCCACAGGAAGAAGTCGTAGGAGAGATTTGTTGTTTTTATTGACTTGTAATGAAGCATTAAGAGGATATAAGCAAATGGGAATACACTCGCCTTCTGCATAAATAGGATACACCTACCAACACCAACACACACAAATAAAGTATCATTGCTGGTAAAGAGTAAGGTCATACAAAACCAAATCTATGCCGAAGCATAGGAAAAAGGATAAACTTGGAAAGTGAGATGTCATGCGAGTGATAACCATTCCAGCACAAGCAACTAATAATCGAACCGCGACAAGTTCCGCATGGCGCCACAAGCGGCATCAAATGGTGAAAGCTTGTTGTCTCACGCACAAAAAAGACATTGACATGGGTATATTCGACCAGCCATCCGTGGCTAGCACATGTGCCACCTGCCCAATGGCGCAGGGTTGTAGGGGAGGTACCAACTAAAAATAGAATGAGTAATAATTTTATGAGGGGGATAGGACACCAAGCATGAGCCCAAGTGTTGGAGAAGGAGACTTAGGGTCAAGCTCCTGAATCAAATTCTGAACATACGTCTTTTCCAAGGAAGGTTATGTAGGCAAAATGTAAGAGAGAACCATCTTTTGAGAGGAGCAGTTTCTCTCTATTGGCTCTATTTTGGAGCCGCTTGTCAAACTTTCTCAGGCCACTTTAAATGAAAATTGCCTTCTATTAAGCCTCAAATTGTTGGGTTAGGATACCCATCTTTGTTGCTCTAATTATGATTGTGTTCTCTAGTAGTGAGATGATTTTCTCTTGTGTATCAGTGTGGAGTGCGCTTCGATTTCTGACTTGAATCGCATGGCGAAGTTTTTGAGTTGTTTGTTATGTACAGTGGATTCCGGTGTGGTTGCACGTGTAGAAAGAGTTACGACACATCATAGGTGATTTGTGTTGAGGATATGTACTTGTTTGAAGCATCTTCTTCTTTTGTTTAAGGAAACAATGATGTCATTATATATTTCTTCGACCTATAATTTTAAAGTGCAATTGTGCCTAAATAGTTTATGTGATTTGTCATATGTTTGCACAATTGAGATCGTTGGAACAAGATCTTTGAAACTAGATGTCATGTTCATATGTTTCAATGTGTTTTTTTGTGGTTATGTTTGTAGTCACTTGGTTAGGAGGTTGTACTTTAGTTACAGCCATTCCGTTATTAGACTATAGTCGCTTGGTTAGCAGATTATTGAACGCCACTCCAACCTATGGAAGACGAGTATTGAAGTAATTCCTCGGTATGATAACATCTCTTATTTCTTGATTCATTGATCGAATTAACTATTTGGAAGATAAACCAGATTTTCATAGGAGAGCATGGAATTTGATGGCCACAACAAGGTAAGTCATCTCTGCATAGTGTGGCAACTGCGGCTAGTGTTTTCTGTGAAGTGAGAGCCAAACCACAAAGAGAGTTGCTACACATGTGTGGACGGACCAGTACGAAACCTTATTCGAACAAAGTTTTGCATCAGCCTCCATACGGGAGGATTTTGCAAATTTTAAATGAATTTACCATCTAGCATCATGTATAAATGCATTCAGTAGTTGAGTTGTGTTTCTATAAATATTTTTTATATAATTGGGTACTTTAAAGAATATTACAAGTATCTATTGTGGGACTTGCCTAAGGCTAGTAATTGCATCGATACTCAAAATAAGTCATGAGCTTGGTATAAGTGAGTGAAATGTAAACTATTAGCGCAATAAACTCATACGTGGTACAATAGCAAATGCATTGAATGAGAAGGTGATTAACTAGGAGACATCACTCTCACAAGAGATGGTAATATAAGCCAGTCGAAGAGCACCGATCACATGTTAGACCTCCCGTAGTGGGAGTATATATCATAGCAAGTATCATCCATGTCAACTAGACAATTTTACTGAAATGACATAGAATTAAATAATGAAAAAGAAAGTTGAGTATTAATGACCCGCAAGTATAGGGGGTCACGACAGTCCTCGAGGGAAGTATTTCAACCCAAATTTATTGATTCGACACAAGGGGGCAAATAATGTTTATAAGCTTCAGCAGCTGAGTTGTCAATTCAACCACACCTGGAGAGATAACTTGATTGTTGAAATTTATTAGTAGCACAGTAATATGATAGCAGTAGTGATAGTGATAGTAACAAAATAGAAACAAGATTACAAGGTAGTAACAAAGGGCAGTTAGTGATTGTAGCAGAAACAATAGCAGCAAAAGTGTCAGCGTGGAGTAAGCAATGGGGTTGCTCGGATGAGATTCAATATGCAACGGTCATAACCTATAGCAATAGCAAACTAGCGCAATTCGTCAATCATATGTAGGCATGCATTCCATAAATAGTCATACGTGCTTGCGATAAGAATTTGCATAATATCTTTTGTCATACCCTCTCGTGGCAAAGGGGTCCTAATGGAAATTAAGGGTAATTAAGGTGCTCCTTTAAATAGAGAACCGAAACAAAGCATTAACACATGATGAATACATGTAATTCTCAAGTTAAAGTCATCCTCATCGATATCCTAATTATTGTCACCATGGGGTCTAGGGTTTCATAACAATAAAAAGTGCATACAACTTGCAGATATGATAAAAAAACACAAATATATTCATGAAAACACAGAGGGTTCATATATGAAATCATCGCACTCGGTCCCTAGTGACAAGCATTAAGCATAGCAAAGTCATAGCAATATCATGGATACTAGGGATCAAGCCCTAACAAATCTAACAACAATTACATAAGAAATCTCATCCAAGTCCCATCTACCTCCATATGTATACAGAAGAATTACTCACACATAGATGTGAGCATCATGAGATTGTTGATGGAGAAGGGTTGGTGATGGCGACGACGATGAATCCCTCTCTCACAAGGCCAGAAACAGACTCCAGATCTGATTAAACATGTTCCCATGCAACATAAAGACAAGATTAAACATGTTCCCATGCAACTTACACAAGGGAAGTAGTGGCATCAATCATCAACAAAGTCCTCAACTTTGTATGAGTGAAACCTTAATTATTGTAAAAATTAACTTACAGAGGAAACAGCTATGAAGGAGTTCGATCAAAGCTTTGTGCTAGCCTACCAAGGAGAAGAGTTTGCTAGTTATTACATTTACCGGCAATTATCATGTACAAATGCATCTGGTCGTTGAGTGTTTTTATATCATTTATAAATTAAAGACAAGATTAAACATGCTCCTATGCAACTTACACAAGGGGAGTAATGACATCAATCGTCTACAAATTCCTCAACTTTGTATGAGTGAAACCTTAATTATTGTAAGAATTAACTTACCGAGGAGATAACTATGAGGGAGTCCGATCAAAGCTTTGTGCTAGCCTACCAAGGAGAAGAGTTTGCTAGTTTTAATTATATTTACCGATAGTTATCATGTGCAAATGCATCTGGTCATGGAACGTATTTTATATTATTTTACAAATCAAAGAAAATATTAAACATGTTCCCTATACAACTTACATAAGGCAAGTGATGGCATGAATTGTCAACAAAGTCCTGAATTTTGTATGAATGAATGAAACCTAAATTATTGCAACAACTAACATGTACATAGTACAAACAACAAATGCATTGGATCAAAAGGTAGATAAAAATTTAAAGTGGAACCGATCACTCTCCAAGAGAGGGTGATATAAGCGAGCTAAATAGCATCAATACCATGTTATATGCACTATATGAGACGATTCACAATCATTTTCGACATTAGCATTTTGTGGTTATTCATGTCCATCTTAATATCGAGGGAACTATGATACAATAGGATTTTTTTTTAGAATCAATACAGTAGGATTTTCAGGCATGAGGAATGACACCTTCAGACATTGCGCAATCCATTGCGCGTTCTAGATGCTCTAGAAACATCCACACTCAAAGGTGGCTACAACCTATCTTCATTAGCCGTAACTCGGAACTCCAACCCTTCCGAATACCACGTCTTCATGGCTGACGCTCGGTTCTTGTAGAGTAATTTTGAAAAATTAAATTACCACCGGAGTGGAAAATAAAGGGGATGAAAAAATGTCTTCCTAAAATAAAATGCTCAACCATAGCATGAACACCTACCACAGCCATAGGATAGCACACGCACGGCCCCCGTGGCACCTCCTCTCAGTCGCTGCCTGCAGCCTCATCAATCCCCAATGGCGACGGGTGGCTGAGCAGGGGGGAAAGCCCGAGAGTGTACTCCCCTCCCCACCCATGGCTTCCCTCGCCTCCCCTCCCGTCCCCTCCCACGCGCCCACCACCGCCGCTCGCTTCCTCCCCGCGCCGGCCGGCCGCGGCAGGCGCCCGTCGCCGCCGGCCGCTTCACCTATCTTCTCCTCTGCTTCCACCCGATTCACCCAGTCCCCGCGCGCCCCCTGCGGCGCCGCCCGACCGCGCCGGCGCGACACCGTGCGGGTAAGCATCCCGATCTCACATCTCTAGCTCAGTGCGATGTAGGCTTGTCGGCGGTGTGTTTCTGTCAATTTAGCTCAAGCTAATCGAGCCGCTGCTTCGCCCACTTAGAAGAGGTTGCGGTGTTTGTTACAAGCACTGATTCACCGTTGGCAGCTGCCTATGATTCAAGCAAGCAATTTTACTGCATTCAGGCTTGTACGCAATGCTGAAACCTGCAATTCTGAATGTACTGATGCAATGCTTCGATTGCACTGTGATCCGAATAGGAATTGTGTGCTGTCCCTTTGGGAAAATTGGAGAAGTGCTTCTCTTGCACTGTAATCCGAATAGGAATTGTGTACTGTCCCTTTGGGAAGATTGGAGATTGGGGAGCCTTTACCTCCTTGCAGACATCTTTTGTGAAAACTGTAGTAGTGAATGAATGATTGTTTGCTCATCTTCACATATGTGACTATGCGTCTTGTCAAGTTGTCATGTGTTCTGATCGTGGCCGTGATTTGGCAGTAAGAACGACTACAAAGAAGTCTGAGTTAAGCTTTTTGCCGGACTACCGGTTGGAAGAGTTTCCCACTTTAATACATGCTTACTGGCTAATATGGAGTTCAAATGCATCTGTTAGTTGCACTGGTGTTCCTACAAATATCACTTTTTATGTCAATTCATAAATTTAAGAAGATTAGAGTTTATTCTCGTGCAACTTACCTAGGGCAAATAATGCCATAAGTGGTCACAGAAGTCATGAACATAGTGAAATGTAAAGTATTAACACAATTCAAGTGGTACATAGTACACCAACAAATGCATGGACTCAAAAGGTGGGTGGCAAATTAGTGTCACACCTAACTCTTACAAGAGACGGTGATATAAGCCAACCGAAGAGGATCGCATGTTGTACCCGCTATATGAGAGGGCTCACAGTTATTTTTACCGACACTATTTTGTTGTTTCCCTTGTCCATGTTCATATGCAATGCAAGGAAACTAAGGCATGCTAGGATTTAGAGGCATCAGGAATAACACCATCACAGTGATGTGCTTGGCCATGGTCTAGATGCTCCAGTAACCTTCACATCCATGTGCAGCCCGATGTTCCATAACAGGCTACAACTTAGAAGCTACAGTGTTTGTTACTAGAGGTGAACCATTGCTGAGAGCTATCTATAGTTTCAGAAGTTAATTTTACTGCATTTGGGATTGGAGGATAGGATGCAATGCGGAATGTCCTGATCAACCCACATGCTTCCGTGATCATGCAGTAGTAGTCTCGTCCAAACTTTGAGCGCACTGTAATCCAAATAGGCATTGAGTGCTGGCCAGTTGGGAAAATTAGAGATCGGGGGTTATCGCAATTCACAAAGCATGATGAATGTGATTACCTGTCTTTCCTTTCTTACAGACATTTTTCATGTGAACTTGTAATGATTGAACTCACTATTTTCCAATATTCACCATCCAGCACATTTACTTAAGTAACTATGTGACTGTGCGTCTTTTCGCATATCATGCTCACACTTATTTGACCTGGTGCTGGTACAGGCATGCTCTCAAGCTGGTGCAGCTGGGCCAGCTCCACTGTCAAAGACATTATCAGACCTAAAGGATTCCTGCTGGAGATTTTTAAGGCCACACACAATTCGTGGAACTGCTTTGGGATCCACGTGAGCATTGAGCTTTAGATTTATAATGGCTGAACCAAAGATTTAGTTTTCTAGTACTGAAACTGTTGTGTGGATGCAGAGCCTTGGTTGCTAGAGCATTATTAGAGAATCCCCAATTGATCGATTGGCGCTTGGTATTCAAAGCATTATATGGCCTTGTAGCTTTGATCTGCGGCAACGGTTACATTGTTGGGATTAATCAGATCTATGACATTGGAATTGACAAGTATGTATATTGCCTCCCTTGAATTTTGTCTTGACTTACACTTACTACCTTCATTCATAAAGGTGCCGCTACAAAGTATTACCATTTAAAGTAACATATCACCAAAGCCCAGCCAATGTTTCTGCTATACTTGTCATTTCTAAGTTTATGCCACTGAACAGGGTAAACAAACCATATTTACCTATTGCTGCCGGTGATCTCTCAGTTCAGTCAGCATGGTTACTGGTCGTAGCATTCGCAGTGGTGGGCTTCTCAATAGTCGTTTCAAACTTTGGACCTTTCATCACCTCTCTTTACTGCCTTGGTCTATTTCTTGGCACTATATATTCTGTTCCTCCATTCAGACTGAAGAGATATCCAGTTGCTGCTTTTCTTATCATTGCGACGGTACATTGCTCCTCCCTTGTTCATTACTACAGTAACAGCACCATTTTTTTACTCCCTCCGTCCCACAATTTAAGACGTTTTTGCAAGCTAAACAAGCTTGCAAAAACGTCTTACATTGTGGGACAGAGGGAGGAGCTCTTATACTTTAGAATGATAGTCCAATTATGAACTGGAAATTTTGCTTACTTTATCTCTGCTTACTTGCACTCGATCTACTGCATGTCTTACATAGGGCTGATCTAACAACTTGACTAGACAAATAACTAAAGATAAGCCTCTAAACCAAATATATAATAACTAAACATATGATAATGAGGCAAGCCTTGGATGTGGTTGCTGGCCAATCCATAACTGTAAGTGTGCAACCCTCTTGTGCGTCATTCCCATGGGCTCATAATGGGCTCCACATGACAGATACATTCGTAAGTATTTTTATACTCATTTAACTTGTATCTGACACTCTTTTTTATAAAGATCTGACAGTTTCTATGTAGCATACTAGCATTTATAATAGACAAGATAGGCTGTAGCCACAAAAGGAAATTTTATTGGCTAATATGAGCACAAACCTATTTTGTAGTTTAGCATGAGCGAAAATTAAACAGTGTTAAGATCACACTGGTTTCCCTATGCTTAGTGGTCGTCCCTGCTTTTTATTCCCATGCACATGGTGTTCCTTATGCAGCTCAGAACATGATCAGTGTGTAATTGAACTTTCTAAAAATATATTTCTTCGGAGAAATGAGAGTACGACTGAATCACCTCCACCTTAACTCTAGCTATACCAGTTTACAGAAATTGGCTTGTGAAACCTTTTGGAGAACAATTTAAATATTTAGGCGTGCTTAGAACAGTTTATTTGCTCAAAAATGCATTTCACTTATCAAGTTAGGTCCTTAGTTTCCTCGTAACTTGCAAATGATCCTCTATATAATGTTAGAAGATCTAATTTCTCTGAGTAATGATGTGCTATCATGTTTCTTGTTTTATTTCAAGTCCATGTTATCATGTTTCTATTTTACTTTAGGACAATACTATCTGGAACATTTTCTTTCTTTTTGACAAACCTATCTTTGATTTTTTACAGGTTCGTGGATTCCTTCTCAACTTTGGGGTGTACTATGCTACTAGAGCTGCATTAGGTCTTACATTCCAATGGAGGTAAATAGTTGCTGCAAGTTTATGCAATCTCTGTTAAATTACATTGTATTTTTCTACAGTCAATATACACCTATCTAGAAAGTGGTATGTTGCCTCTCATTGCAGATATTCAGAGATATTTGTGATGTCTAATGCTATGTGATACCTTTCTATCTGCAGCTCGCCCGTTGCTTTTATTACATGCTTTGTGACAGTATTTGCTCTGGTCATTGCTATAACCAAAGATCTTCCGGATGTTGAAGGGGACCGCAAGTGAGTTTCTAGGTTTTGTAGCAATCACTGCATGTCAGTTTTAAATGAATAACTAATGGTTACCTCTGTGTAGACCGCCGTCTAGTTATCTTTGTGTTTTTATGGTGCACGTCCATATTTTTGTGTCACTATTCTTAGTCGCTAGAAAAAGTTATCGACTGTAGGCCCAAAAAATGTCAGCAATTGGTCGAACAAACTACTGATCAGAAAAAGTAGAACAATACAAATTAAGATTGTGAGCTTTGGTCTCCAATGTTTATTTCTTATTTCCCTAAGCCTTGACAAGTGGCCTGAGCCAAAACAATCTAGAGCTGGATTGAGGGATTTCAGCCCATATTTGGAAAACTTGTCTAAAGCATAGTCAGTTTGAAGGATCTCCAAACACAAAAGAAAGGGACGAAATTTGTAGGTTTTGCATACTGAGTGAACCCTCTGTTTCAAATGTAGACAGTTCTCTACTTTGTTCATTTGAGACTGAATATTAGCAGTCAGCATCCTTAGCTAGTTCTATTGAACTATTTATTTGTCTAAGGTACATCATTAATTGAATTACTGATCTTGTACTTACAATGTTTTCCCCTGTAGATTCCAAATATCAACTTTGGCGACAAAGCTTGGTGTCAGAAATATTGCCTTCCTTGGCTCTGGTTTATTGTTGGCAAATTATGTTGTTGCTATTGTAGTACCTTTTCTTATTCCTCAGGTTGGATTTCTACTGCTTTTGACCGTCCTTTGATATTATTTCCCTCCTTCCAGTTGAATTAGTGAAATTTCAAACTGCAGCAATGTTTCAGTTGACGGAAACATGTATCTATGGTCAGTTAGACCAGCAAAAGTTTACAGCATTGTTTACTATGATTATTTATTTATCCCAAGGATCCCTTTCTGATCAGTGGATATTTTTGAAAAAAATGCCAGTACTTCGACGCATAACTCTGTACTAAGTAGTGTTACCTTATGCAGTTTCACTGATGGTGTTTTTAAAAATGGCAGGCTTTCAGGAGCTTTGTAATGGTGCCTTTTCATGCTGCTCTTGCAGTTGCTTTAATTTTTCAGGTAAAGATGTAGACCCTTGTAGATGATCAGTCCTGGAGTTTCTAAGATCTCTACCTTTACAGTTCAATCCTGCGTAACTGGCTTACAATTAACTTATGACTGACTGTTCTTGGACCCAAAATTAAATGGTCCAACTTTATTAAAGGCTAGACAAACAAAATATAATTTGATTACTGGGGACTCCAGCTTAGGAACCCAAACCTCAATGGAAAATGCAGCATTTAACTCATTCGAATCTAATTCCTTTGGTTCTGGAGGAAATGCATTTATTTTCCTAACTGTCTTGTTATGTTGAATGATTTCAGACATGGGTTCTGGAGCAAGCAAAGTACAGTAAGGTGAGGCTTTTAACTTACGCTCTTCACAGCTCTTGTTCCTCATACAACTTTTGAAATATGATTGAAATTGCCAGGAGAAGCGTTGTTTGTGAGCTTGCATATGTTTTGGTTATTTTGTTAGAATAAGTAGCCCCCATGCTATTCTTCTTCTTCTTCTTCTTCTTCTTCTTATTATTATTATTATTATTATTATTATTATTATTATTATTATTATGCAGTATCATACATGTAATCTCTCTGTTCTTGAGAGGAAACATGACATTGCAGTGTCCTGGGCATGGAATGTTAAAAACCAACGAAAGTAAAGTGCTCTGAAGTTGCAATGTAGCATATGCAAATTAGTTCCATTCTTGTGACTGAGCGTCATTGCACAATTGATTTTTCTATTGCTGGTTGTACTCTCTTTATGAATTGTGCATGTATTTTTTTATATAAAAAGTTGTTGTGAAGAATGTACTTTTTTATAAGGATAGGAAAGCTGATAACTATTGTGCGTTCCAAGTGCATTAGTTTTAGCTGTTTGTTTCTGTTGCAGGATGCTATTTCACAGTACTACCGGTTCATCTGGAACCTCTTCTATGCCGAATACATCTTCTTCCCGTTAATATAGAGGTAACTTTTCCTGTCAGCACTTGCACTGCTTTCTGAAGTCTGTTTCTGAAACTTGATATAATCAATCATTTGTTATGCACTGTCAGATATGGCGTTTGACATCGGCTACACGATCGGAGCACGCACCGAAGCACGAATTCGTTGGGGCAACAGAAGAGAAACCCTTTGTGGTCTATAAAGCGTGAGCAATTTTTGTACATACTGTTTGACTGGTAGGGGAATAGAGCGGCGATGCGACGAGGATCTTGACGATGCTGTGGGAGTTCCCATCCATTGGGTCCTAGCGTTGAGCAGATAATGTATTTACCCAGTAGAAAATGACTGAGTTTTCGTGGTTGTTTCTGCCAAACAAAGAGGAAAAGAAATGAAAGTGAAAAGGTATCGGGCCTTGTTTTGGAGGGATTGGACGTATTTGAAGCAGGGTCGTCCTTTAATAATGCCTTAAGAGTTGGGGGTTCTTCAGTAATTTCAGTGTGACACATGGTTTTCAGGCAGGTTCAAACAGAATCCGGTTCTTCGTTGACAAGTTTTGAGCAAACTGTTTACAAACTGCACTCAGACTGAAAGAAACCGAATTACGGGTCCGTGTCCGCATCATAACTGCGCTCACGAGGTTTGCAAATGTGTCCCAACGTAAGAGCTCAATCTCAGGATGTGTGGGTTTAGTCTTTTGCTTGCGCGTTTATAAGCTCATGCTTTCTACTGTGTTATTTTCTGAAAAGGAAAAATTAACCAGACTAGATCGATAGATACTGTAGTACTACATCATGTGCTTTGCACACCGTGCAAGCTGTAACTTGTATTGCACACGCACTTGTTTATTTATACCACATCACAGAAGTTTCTGACACGAGATCTTGGGATCCAGGATTATCCCAAGACGATCGAACTTGTGATGAGCTAGCTGTGCGTCGGCGGTAGCGGAAGGTGGTGCTACGGCCCACGTAGGTAGCCGCAACAGGCACAGTACCCCAGCCGCCGGCCGCCCGCGCCGTCTTCCTTCCCTGTCCTTCCTGCCCGAAACGCATCCATCCATGCATGCATATCGTCGCCGATCGTCGTCGTGGCGGCTGATCGGCATGTGCAGGCGCGCGCGGTGGTCGCTACGTTTATGAACACTACTGTTCCATGGTCTTTCCGTCGATCTACCATCTCGATCGCGATCGTGTCTATACGGCTGGCTACGCCCATATGCCGCCTTGTACACACGCCGGCGAACAGTAACGCCACGTTGTGCACGCGGCCGGGCTACGGACGTGCGCATGCGTCCATCGCTCCTTCATTTCCTATCCAAAGACAGCAAAAAAGAAGAAGAAAAAATGGATACATTGCACCGCAAGATATGCTCGGCCATCTGTTGTTAAGGTCGGCGTTCCTTTCGTTTTCGATCGATCGACTCAACTTCTTCCTATTCTTGGATTCCCATTCAAGCTAGCTCTGTGGCAAAGCCACACTTGAGCTGGGTAGTCAATTGACTACATAGTTTTTTGCAAAAACAACATACAACAAGCAGAAATTGTGCCCAAAAAAAACCTTATAAATGCATCAATCTGACTACACAACGCTTAGTTGACCGCACATGATCAGATTTCTGGCACCGCCCCTGAGCTAGCTAGCGTGTGACCGGAAACCAGACTGTGCCGATCGAGACGTACGTCCAAAGTCCAAATTAACAGTACGCAGCTCAGCTAGAGACCCAGAGACATTTGTACAGCAAGTAGCCTGGTCGATTAACTAGGATCTTACTTAATCTCCGTTTGCATCCATGCATGTTATTCCTGCTGCACACGCGTAGTACGTCGGTACGTGCTTATCTCTCCGGCCGGCAGTCGGCTAGCTAAAGTTTGTCCTGCCATAATCAATTCCGCAAATAGTGAGACCGGCTTATAGTTGGAAGAAGAAGAAAGCTACGTACGTGTCGCGCGTGAAATGGCAAAGCACAGCCGCCCGCGCGACGTAGTGCATGTGCACTAACCTTCAACTGTCAAGTCCTCCACAGTACAATTAAGAGTAATCAATACTCCTATCTATATCTATATAGCTACTTGCTTGCCCTGCTCCTCGACCGTGTTGAAGTATATTGTCCGCCTCTTTTCATCAGTTCGGATTTTTGAATGAGTTAGCTGAAGTATGAATTCAATATGGTATCTGCAGTTTAGAATATTGAACGAGTTTACTGAAACACGAATTCAATACCCTGGTCCTCGACCGGTCTACACGTATGTACTCCTTAATTAACTATGCTTGCTAGTGCAAACAGTTTGCACGGCAGAAAGAAAAAGACCCTGCAATAAGCGTACGGGCGGGGTCCTAGCTAGCTTGAGGAAATTCTTGGAAATTATTCCATCGATGGATCGGCACGTACAGTTCTTCCAGCCATGGTAGGTGCTTTGACTTGGCTTGGCTGTCGGCGTGTCAGGTCAAGATCCGTAGGAGGAATATAATCCATGGGATGGAATGCAGCGGCACACCGTTCCGTTCCGTGCGTGTCCCCGAGGCTTGCAAGTTGCTCTACATGCATGTGCTATCAACGGACCGGACAATTAAGCTACTAGCTAGATCAAGGACCCGCAAAAAGGACGTGCTTGCCGTACGTGCCGCACCTCCCTCCTAGCTATACACTCGTAGTTCAACTTATGGGGGCGGCTCAACTGAAACCACATTTCCTAGTATCCGGGTAAATGCTTCATATTTGGGAAAAAACTTTCATTCTATTCATCTTCAATCCTGATAATAGAACAAACATCAGAAATAATAAAAATTACATCCAAATATGTAGACCACTTAGCGACGGCTACAAGCACTGAAGCTACCTAAACTTGATCCTCCCTTCTTGTGAGAGACGGAGACAGGAATTTCCTACGTGTGTGTGTGTGTGTTTGGGGGGGGGGGGGGGGGGGGGGGGGGGGGGTCCATATAAATTTATAGGTTACGACACTCACTATCTAATGGTTACTTGAGAAGAAGAAATGTGGTCACCCCTTGTTGTCTTCGTCACCGCTTCTTGTGCCTTGGTACGAAAAGACCAAGACTGACTTTGAGGGGAGATGGAGAGGGAGCGATGAAGATTCATCTGTCCCAGAGGCCAAGTTGATTATTAGGAGTACTGGTGAACGTCCGGACTCTCTTGTGCTTATATTAACACATCTAGTGCGGTGACAAGCATTGGATACGAGGAGGAGGAGGAGGAGGATGACGATGACAAGGGTTGGACATTTTTAGAGGAGGAGCGATTGAGGAGATGCTAGCTGTTGAGAGGTCAATGAGGTCGGGCGATGGCGAGACTGCATCGGAGAGTAGAGCGAATGGCTACACATATTAGAGGGAGAAAATCCGGACCTTGTTCGAGCTTCATGAAATTGACTATTGTTGATCGTTGGTTTAAGCTAGCTGACCTCATGGAATTGACTATGATATACTCATAATTGCACGCAGATTTTTTCTAGAATCAGTTTTTTTTGCGGGGTTCTCTAGAATCAGTCGCATGCCGTTATGAATAGACTTTTGTGAATTAAAAGCTCAAAAATATGAAAAGCACTTTTTCCTTATTCTCTCGAGTAAAAAAAGGCATTTTCCTTGTTTTCGGGGGGAAAAAAGAGAGAGAGGAGAATTAGCCGCAAAGGGAGAACGTGAACCAAAAAGAGGCGGCCATCTCGCGGCCCATTATCCGAAGTAGCCAACGACCGACCGAGCCGATCGAGCCCGACCAGGTCGGGATTCCGGTGCGCTGGAGTCAGCAACGCGGCGGCTCTCGTACCGGCCTTCGCCGGGCCCTCCGCGCGACGGTTGGGGAGGAGGGGCGTCACACGCGGGGCCCCACTTTTAAATGCCCAATGGCTACGTACGTATACGCGCGGCAACCCGCATCTCCAGCTCACTACACGCGGCGGCGCCGCCGTCTACTACACTGCGTAGCAGTCTGGTTACTGTAGAGCATCGATGGCGGCGACGGCGAGGTCCCCTCGGCGAACAAGCTGTAGGTGGAGGCCAGCGGGGCGATATGCGCGTTGAGCCGTTACGTGGAGCATGCCGTGGACGAGCGTACGTGGACGGCGGTGCTCGCCGGAGCTGAGCAAGAAGAGGCGCGCTCCAGCCGGGCGTAGCTGCATTGACAGTTCATGTAAAAGCTCAACCTAGTGGAGAGAAGCAGCTGACAATTCAACACCCATGCATGCATGGACTTCGGATTTCAGGCATATGATGGGACCGAAAAGAGACATACTAATATATTCGATGAAGTATAGTACATCTGAAAATATGGATGAAAATGGAGAGGAAACTAGTAGTCCGTTTTGGAAAAAAATACGAAAACATAGTGAGCTATATAGAAACAAAAAATGAAAATTTACAAACAAGAAGCCGACAAAATATATGATTCTTCTCCCATCAGCGCTCCGTTTAATTCATCCCTATCTAGAAATATAGTGGTTTCCGAACTCAAAAAAACTGTTTAGTTTTCAATCGGCTCCGATGGTTCAGTGTTTGTCGATTCCTGCGTGTGGTTAAAAGCACGCTGACCGCATGTGTGCTCGTGGTGCGCACACATATGCAATTTCCCTCTCGTTTTCGACAAATGTCTAGCTCCGGGGTTGAGCGGTGAGTTAATTCAATGGGCCATCGCAAGAACAATCAATCGCAAGGACTGGGTTAAGTAGCGGTTGTGATAACCCCGTGCACTGTTTCACTCGAGCAGGACCAACGTTTTATCACTGTGCATCTGCAGTGCGTACTTCGCGGAATATTTGCCGTCAGAAACAACAAAGGATAAGAGACATGAGAGGCTTCAAGACTTTTCTCTGCGAATAATGAGACTTTCAGGGCTTGTATTAGGCAAACTGAAAGTGATAGGCTGTACCTGTTAGCGATCTATATATGTACATACATTCAGTACATGTGACAGTGATACACGAGAGAGTCTGAAGACGCGCGCCGAACATATGGTGCAGCATATTTTACACAACGAGACAAACTAACTAACTAATATTCTGTCTTCACTTCAGTTTTGGGCCATGTTTAGAACGTGTGGATCTCACCAAACCGCATTCAAATTTATATCCGACGAAATCCTTGCAGATTTTTTATTCGATGAATGAATATGGCCCAGTTTTACTAAAAACTGAATTTTCATTATCAGCCTTATATAGGTGCCATATGTTTTAGCGTCCTTGCAACTAGTAGCACCTATTGCCCGCAAAAAAGAAAAAAGACAGTAGCACCTATGATATCATCGTGCTACAGAGGTTTCAGATCATGCATCAGATTCATGGCAAGATTGAAATCTTGTTTCAAATTGAGCTGTGGGAATCAATGGCCTGATGCCCCACCGCTGGATGCTTGCAAACATGGGGGCTCTTGAGGAGACAAGATCCGAACCGTACTGCTGGTATGGCAGCGCTGTTCTTTGAGATCCAAGCCCCACTGACAGTATAGCAGCACTGTTCTGTAAGATCCAAACCCCACTGACAGTACAGCAGCACTGTTCTGTTCTTTATCGTTAACCCGCCAAAATAAACATGCGTGTCATCTTACCGCAAACTTGCTTGCTTCTTTGACAGCGCTCTACATTTTACCTGATTATCACTATACTATATATTCGCAAAAAAATAAGAATCATTATACTATATTGAGGTGATAATGTGTAAGTAGATTTGTATTCTTATCTTGATGTATGTTTCTTTTTCTTTTCAATAAGGGGATTCTTATCTTGCAATCGGTTCCATATATGTCCTCATCTATGTGGTCCTCTCACCTTATCTTGCATCTTCCATATACATTATTTGCATGATGCATTTTCTAGCCTAGTTTGAATTGTGTGTGTGTGTGTGTGGGGGGGGGGGGGGGGGGGGGGGGGGGGATGTCACGTAAGCATCATATTTTCCATACATTTATCTTGCGGTTACAACCAAGCGCCAAATTCACATCCACACGAGCGCACATAATCACACGCTAAAATAAGAGACCAAGGGCAATTTCTGCTGAACATAGTATTTGTGTGCAAAAAATTTAGAGCTAGTTGAGTGATTTTTTTTCCTGAACTTGTTGAGCTACTCGATCGGCCACTCTACTCAGAGCCTGACAGGGTGTTCTCTCACTCTATCTTTTGCTTGCACAGATTTGTCCTCTCATCTCTAGTGCGCTGCATCTATTTCAGGGATATGCCGTGGCTTTATTGACATCTTGTTCTTTTTCATAAACGGTCAGGAAATATTGCTATCTTATTGGACCAGCTAGCTAGATTCAGCCTCTTTCTAGTAAAAATATATAATAGGCGACTGCTCTGCATCATTGCTACGTTACAAAATATGCAGAAATCATAGAGGCGCGTACTCCTGTTTAATCATTTGTCCTATCACATGATCGGGAGGCCTAGCAGAAAATTCCAAAGATTCATGTGATGTGCCCGATACAAGCCAATGACAAATACAAATAAAGCTAGGTACAGAGATCTTAGCCTGTGAAGTTGACAAAAGGAGAATCATCCAAAGTTACATCCCAAGAAGACAACAGATGATTGGAGGGTGTGCCATTCATCATTTACCTTTTCCCCTTGTGATCTTGCAACAATGCAACGGAAGAACAAAATTGTTATCTTTTGAACATACATAACCGGAACAGTAGATAGAAGTAACATATTTGTTGTATTTAACCCTAGGAAAACTAAGGATTCTCTCTATATAGAGATTATGTGTGTCCCAATTGTCATATACACGCAAGAAGAATGCGCACAATGGACCATAGCAAAACGGCTTTCCAGTCTTACAAATCTAAACGCCTATATATGCAAATTATCTAAGTACAAAATTCTACTTTTTTTTCCTTACAAATCGGTCTTTAGCTTCACTGTAGTACTATTCCATATCATTTTCTTGTTTCATGGGGCAGCTAGGGAGGAGCTCTGGGTGTTCTTCTTGTGTAGGGAAGCGACTCTACAAACGGTTTGTGTCAACTATATCTTCCGTCTCTCAACTATACTAAAGTCTAAATTTGATCCCTCAACTTTGTACTGAGATATATCGCCAAAAAAAGCTAAATTGAGATATACATTGTTGGTCCATCAAGTGTCAAAACCCTCGCTCAACTTGAATAGAGACCCATGTTTTAATGCTGGTGAGGCGACATTATAGCATACATAGCACCCCCACATTGAATAACTAAAACTAATAAGAAAACTGGGAAATAAATAAAATAGAGCAAATGTAGAAGAAAACCCATAAATATTTCAAAATTTTAAAAAATATTATGGAAAACAAATGGATTTTGATAAAAATAAGTAAATGCATCTTTTCTTCATTTTGAATTGATTTGTGTTATGAATTTATAGATTCTTAAGTAATTTTTATGGAATAATCCTATTTAAACTTCCTATTTTTGTACTTTCTTTCAAGAATAATATTTTTTGTCTTTTGTGTTAAATTTTGTTTCAAATTTTCATAATTCAATTTTTTAAAATAATTATTTTCCCATATGTACTTTAAAAACTCATTTTTTTTTTGGCAAAAGGGCCGAATGCCATATATCAAGTTGCACAAACTCTTACATAAACACCCATAGATAAACTAAAAAATACATCCAAATAATTGAGTGTGTTTAAGACTTCTTCCTCCTGCATCCATCGACGGTGTGCCATGAGAAAATCGCATTGCCACCTCTGGGCCTCCATCTTAGTAGAACAAATTTGTTTAAACCCGGGACCTTTTAGAAACAGTGGTTGGAAAGTCGTCCTTGTAGACCAGAAAATGTTGGCGGACGCGATCTGCCTAGCAAATCACTGCCCTAGAGAGGAAATCACCGGAGGGTGTCTATGGAACGCCCTAGTTTCGGCCATATGGAGTTTTGGAACACAAATCTCACCTTCTCACCTGCTCCTCATCGAGGCCTAGGTTAACCAACCTTTGACGCTCGGAAATGGAGCTGAAAGACAAAATCGCACAACCATGTTATTCGCTCCGCAGGATAGCTGAACAGACACAAATATGCAAAAAATAAAACATCCTCCCAATCATACGAAGAAGCAACACCATTGTCTCGTCACCGCCAATCGGAGACAAACCCTAAATTTATTCCTAACTCTACCACCATCAGACTAAAGCCCTGGTGTCCTGGGGGCCTCCCCAGCCTCACCAGAGTAACAGATTGAAGGTGGGTGTGTGTGTGGGGGGGGGGGGGGGGGGCTTCAAACTCGTTAGAGAGGGTAGGGTAGACCAGCCACTACCGCATGTCACCTGCATTGAGGAGTAGGAGCGGAAAGCACGACCAGTTGGAAAGCACTTTTAAACATTTTTTTGTGAGATATGTTTGTGAAATACATTTCTAATATCTATGTAAAAAATAAATAAAAATATCATGAACTTCTAAACATACTTCACAAACTTTGTGGAATTCCATGTAAAAAAGAGGCCTTTCAATATAAGGAACCATAAGTACCAAGTATAGAACTGAGGGATCAAACTTAGAATTTGGCAATGTTTTTTTTTCTAATATCCTCATGTTTATGCATGCAAACATATTATTTCTTCCAAATTTTAAGTTTCTAACACACAAGCAATATTTCTTTTAAACACAACACAAACACAAATGCTGACATGCACGCGCATACACTCGTCCCGGTGAACGCAAGCCCCCACACCCTACCCCTATAAACACCTTCAAGATATTGAGCTGACACAACATTTTAAGATTGACGAAGTCACCACAGACGCCTCACAGTCGACGAAAACGTCTTTTCCCACTGAACTAACATTGCCGGAAAGTCTGAAATAAATTAAAAAAATATGAGCACCAATGCAAGTCTAGGACATAAATTTTGGTGGACTGATTCTACCACAAGAAAACTAACCATGTGAGCTACGCTTAACTAGCAAATCTCGTGCACGCACCAGCAATCCAACCAGAAATTCTATAGTTTAGAGTTTATGAGCAGGCACAAATGTACCTGTGAATTGGCACGTACGTACGTGTGACGACGCTCATTGCGGGTGCACGCTAGCACTCCGCTGTCCGCCAACCGAAACCGCCCCTACAGAGTGCAATGCAGGAAAGAGTGAGAGAAAACGGCTTCTCTTCCTTTTTCCCCGACGGAAAAAGAAACAAATCTGCAGGCCAGCTACGCGGCTGAGGCCGGCTATAAAAAGACGACGCCCATATGCCCAGCCATCCACCCCGCCCGCAGGAGGAGGACCATCCTATTCCTAGCAGCTAGCTACGCGGCACACTTGCACTTCGTCGTCCCCAGCAATCGAGAATCTTTCGCAGATCGACCGATCCACCGGCCGGTGCAGCCAGCCCCCCAGTTAATTCAGGTACTGTAGCCGTGTGTGTACCACCGCCACCATGAATTCATGGCTTGCTTTTCTTGATGTTGGTTCGCTAGTTGGCATGTTTAGGGCTTAATTTGTGTTCATCTTGCTGTGTTCATTTGGGCTGAAAAAAGTTTTGCAGCTGTGTTCATGTTAGCTTTGAGCTTATTATAGTAATCGTCGTTAATTGCTTGGGGTAATTCAACGCTAATATGCATGCCTACTTAATTGTTCCTCATCGATTATCTACCGGTGCAATCAAGCTCACTTCAATGAACTACTTATTTGCTTGCAGGGCTGCACTAGTAGCATCAACCACTAGCTTGATAGCAACTAGCAACATAAACCAGCAAGGGCACTGCGATTCGCAGCACAACTCGCAAGTTGGGATCGAGTCTTGGTTGCCGGCCGGAGGCAGCGGCAACGTGCAGTACATGGACGCCTTCGGCTGGAGCACGCAGCCTCCTGTGACGACCGTGCCCAGCTGCCCGACCGACGACGCCCTCCTCGCCGCCTTCCTGGGCGCGGGCAGCTTTGAGGAGCTCCACTCCGCCGGCGCTGGCGATGGCACCGTGTGCTCAGACGCCTACCACGGCGGCCTTGACCTGCCGTCGTGCCAGAGCGACCTCAGCCTCCTGCGCTGCCAGGACGGCGTTGCGCTTCCCGGCCACGGCGACGCGTCGTCCAACGTCTTTCTTGGCTCGGCGGGTGGTTTCCTACCGGCCATCGCCGGCCAGCACGACGGGCTCCATGACAGGTTCGCGTTCGTCCCTGATGATCCCGCGCAGGCTGCCGGCTCCCACACCGCCTTCTCCGGTTACAGCACCACCACCGGCGGCGGCGGCGGGAACGTCTCCTCCGGCGAGTCCAACACGTACGGCGGTGGCGGGCACGAGACGGAGGTGGCGTCGCCGCCGTGCGCCGTGTCGCGGCGGGCTCAACAGATTAGCCAGGTGGCCCCGCCTCCGACGAAAAGGAACAAGATGCCGGACGAGCACCCGGCAGTTGGCGTGACTTCGACGACGACGACGACGGTGGAGGCCAGAGAACGGTGGGGCACGAACCGGGCCGCCGCACCGACGACCAGCATCACGTTCGGGCACAGCGGCGGCCGGCGCGGGTACGAGCCGGACACGGAGGCGATAGCGCAGGTGAAGGAGATGATCTACCGCGCGGCGGCGATGCGCCCCTTGCCCAGCCTGACCGCCGCCGCCGCCGGAGAGCCGCCGCATGAGCCGTCGTCGTCGAAGCCGCGGCGGCGTAAGAACGTGCGGATATCGAGCGACCCGCAGACGGTGGCGGCGCGGCTGCGGCGGGAGAAGGTGAGCGAGCGGCTGCGCGCGCTGCAGAGGCTGGTGCCGGGAGGGAGCAAGATGGACACGGCGTCCATGCTCGACGAGGCGGCCAGCTACCTCAAGTTCCTCAAGTCGCAGGTCGCCGCCCTGGAAAGCCTGGGCGGGGGCGGCGTCGGCCGCGACGACGACGGCCGGTACTCGTCGCTGCGGCGGTACACGGGAAGGAATTTCAACCCTTTATCCCGTGGTATCGGCGGCGGCGGCGGCACCATGCTCGCGTTCGGAAGAGACGGCGTCGCTGGCTACGTGAAATCCAGTAGGAACAAGAACATGCAGTTGTAACAAGAACACAAGTTGCTGTGTTGATGTCACTGTGGTGACATGAGATCGAAGTATATCCATCGAGATGCCTCGATCGATCTGGCGTTTTCATGAAGGATGGATTGATTTGATGGTAAAGTGTTCAGATTTACCATACGTTGACAGGAATAAAAATGTGTGATTTGTACATTTGGGAACTGTTGGAAAGCACTTTAACTTGCAATCATGGATGAATTCCAGGAATAAAAATGTGTGATTTGTACACTTGGGAATTGATGGAAAGCACTTTAACTTGCAATCATGGATGAATTCTATGTGGGTAGCTGGCTAATGTGTGTAGTTATATGTACTAAGATTTTCTGTGTGAGAAAACTTTCGATCTATTCATCTTCAATCATGCCAGTACAACGAACAACAGAAATAATAAAAATTACATATAGACCCGTCTAGCGACGACTACAAGAACCAAACCCGAGCAAATCCACCGAGGATAGACCCGCCGGAGACACACCTTCACACGTCTATCAACGATGCTAGACGCATCACCGGAACGGGGGCTAGGCGGGGAGACCTTTATTCCATCTTCAGGAAACTGCCGCCGCCTCCCTTTCCTGAATAGGATACAAACCTTAACAAAACTCAAAGAAACGACTAATAATTGAGCCCTCCTGCCGGCCCTTGCCAGGATCCACCGCGCCCCCATAGCCGTAGGGTCACTGGAGATGAGGCAGACCTGCGGCGGCGCCGGTGAGAGGCACGAATTGTAGCTTTTTTTTGGAAGAGGAGGAGGCGGCGGCTGCGTGACCTAATTAAGCCTCAACGATATGTACTAAGTGGGTGCTTGGATCCAAGGGACTTATTTTAGTCTGACTAAAAATAGTCTCTTTAAGAGGCTAAAGTTTCAAGCACCCCTGACTAAAGAGGGGCTAAAACTAGTCTTGAGACTAAATTTTTTTAGTCAGGGGTACCCCTACTAAAATGTGGATTAGTCCTCTCTCTCCTCATTTAACTCCTCTCCTTTAACACATGCGAGTTATGGATTGGAGGGTTTGGAGGATAATAAATGCTCATTAACTTGATTTTAGTCTTTTTAGTATTTAGATCCAAGCATGGATGAGACTAGCAAGTTTTAGTCCCACTATTTTTAGTCATGGGACTAAAACATATCAAGCACCCTCTAAGACTGATGGCTTGCTGATCACCTTGTTTCGGAGATGATGTAAAGCTTAAGAAAAGAAGTTGATGGAAAGGTGCGAGCTTTTGTCTATCTGAATTCTGACATCGCCGAACTTTTTGCATGCATGCTACTAGTAACGATGAAGGACTGATGCTGCATGCATGCACAGCACAGCACAGCACACAGAAAGTTTGCTTTTTCTTGTGCAAACTCGAAAACTTTTCTCCACTGCATGCATGCAGAGTAGCATGTGTAGTACATTGATTGAACTATGCATGATAGGTGTGATGATTAACTAGCTTTCCTACTAAGGCTAAGCTAGAGCTAATCGCATGCATCTAGATGTGTGTGCTATGACCAGTGCAGGAATTTTAGTCTCTAAAAATTTGGAGCATAAATCAATAAGTAACAACGCGAGAACGCCATCGAAATGTGAAATGCCGAAGATATGCAAATCCTTTTCAGTTTAGCTAGATGTAAGTTGGCCGAAAACAGAATTTGGATCAATCGGTTTTGTTTGAGAAGGAAGGAGGCGTGGCTGAGCACCGAGGTCACCAACGGCGGCATCCAGGCGAGTGCAGCGAGGCCCGGAGACGCTGGCGAGGCATCGGCCAAGACAGAGGTGAGTTTGAATGTTGACGGTTCAAGGTGCGAGGGGTGCAGGTTTGCCAGAAAATTCGGGTGGTTCACCGGTTTAGAGATATGGCAGGGTGTGGCACTAGCATGACGGTTGAGGGAAGGGCGGGGCGGGTTGTTGAGGCTGGCGCGGGAGCACTGCCGGCTGCGGGCGGCGGAGGCAGGCGATTCAGCCGCTGGTCGTGGGCTAGAATTCATTTAAATGAGATTTAATTTGGTTTCATTCACCTTTTATAGCCATTGGATGTGATGCTATAAGATGCGTGTGTGCTGACGTGGGTTATATTCGTTCTTGTTTTTCAGATGAATGAGACCAAATTACGTCTCATCTAAATGAGTCCTAGGTACTCCCAAAAATAAATCTACTGAGAAAAGAAAATCGGTCGAGCGCCATGGAGCAGGGCATCACTGTAGCGGCATTGTTGCATTGGTACCCGTACCACTGCCCAGTTTGGGGCTGGGTGGCTGCCCGATGCCAAAAAGACATTCCCCTGTGCATCGCCGCCCGCCTCGTTCGGTGCCAAAGTCAGGAGAAGACCACCCTCTGACCAAAGCGGCAAAGCCCCAGAGCGCGTACGTGATTGCGCCTCACATGCACCCTCTCACCTCTCTCGGTCTCTCCCCGAACGTTCGCCGGCTTTACGTGCGGTGGCGGTGCGACTTTCGATTCGCCACCGCCACCGCGTCCGGACTCCGGACGTAACAAACTCGGCCGCCGACGAGCGCGTCACCCGGGAAGGCCGCCGGAGAAGCGAAGGCGTAGCTCGATTTGACCGTGAAAAAAGTCCAGATCGGGTACAGAGGAAGAAGAAGAAAACGATAAGGTCAGCCTGTCAGGTCAGATGATGAGCGGGGTAGGCTGAATTCCTGCTGGGATCGAGTGCACATGTCGAACGCCATGTGAGAGGTGACGACGGACGGGATGGATCGACGCAGGCAGGCGCAACTTGGCTCGGTGGTTTGGTGATGCGTGCTGGAACGGCTTGGGGTATTAATTCCACAAACCGAGCCTTACGTTTGCATGGCAACTGATATGATCGATCGATTTTCCCATTCTCTTTTCCTTTTCTTTTCCCGCGCGTACGTCGATCGCCTAGATGATGGATCGATATGTACGCACGAGCATGTATGTGTACCTTTTTTTTTATGAAAATATTGTATCGCTCATCTCTAAAGTTCATACAATCAATCACGGCTAGCTCCAAGGCATCGGGAGGACCAGAGCCTAACCAAGTCATGGTTCTACCTCTAGACGAGCAAATTTAGTTAAGCTATCATTAACCTTATTTTGACTATGATTAACATGAATAATACAACTTTCATGAAGAGACATAAAATAACTAATCTTCTTAATGAAGCGACGAGGGACAAGTAAACCGGTCTATCAACCTTGTAGTTTGGATCAATTTCACCGCAACAATTGAATCCATCTCGATCTTCAGTGGTACCTCACTTCTCTCGATGGAGAAAGACAAACCTTCCATGCATGCACATAATTCGGCTTCAAGTGCTTCTCAACAAGAAAACAGCTGCCTGCAAGAAGAGAAAATGATGGCACCCTTGTCATCTCTTAGCACCATTCCAACACCTGCCGACCCATCATCCACGTAGGAACCATCGGTGCAAAGCTTCACCCAGCTGGGTTTTGGAACAGTCCACTTGGGACCTGCTGCACTCCTTACCCATGTGGCATGGCACCCAATGAAGTATGCACCAAACATGTGATTGGGCATTTTTTCTGTGTGTGAGAATTATGATATTTTCCTATTTCGCCCATAAACTCTTTAATATATAATAATAATATATTAATATTTATTGCTCCATCCAAACGGGTGCATAGGGCATGCACGTGTTCCTAGGTCATCAATTTGACTAACAAAATACATGTTATATACCACCAAACTTATATGTTTAGAAACTTTGTTCAATTACAAATCCAATGACGGGATTGACTATTCGTCACCCTGGGTGAGGAATAGTTATTCTTCACCCACCTCTATTTTATCATCTATGCACCGTAATTTTACGTTTCGTAAATTTTGTCTTATTTTAGACATAAAAAAAGAACGTAAGAAAACCTACACTCGTCGTAATGTTTTTTTAATGTTATGTAAAATTATAAATGTAAAAACATAGTGTAAAATGTACATAAAATACAATTTTTGATCTATATTTTTTTTGTTATGCCAAATTTTATGCAGTAAATCAATATGAATGTAACTATTTATATTTCAAATGTAATTTTTTATGAAATGATCATAAGATTACCTCGGATGAAGAATAACTTATTCTGCACCCTGGGTGATGAATAGTAACACTAATCCAATGACATGCTTTTTATGGTATACAATACATGATTTGTTAGTCAAACTAAGAACGTAGAACCCGCACCAACCTTATAAATTTGACAAAAGGGGTACTTGTTTAGCTGCAATACAATAGTCTGTTTATTGTGATATCGTTAGGTACACTTGGTAAAATGAACCATTTGGGTGAATGCCTACCTTCTCTAATCCATTTGACCTAGGCTTCACAGGAGCAAATGATACATCACTAAAAACTAGTCTACCACATGCCGATAGCTGGATGTTTTTCTGCGATCGAGTCGTAGTATATCCCTCATTTGTTGTACTATGCCTTTGTATCGAATAAATAGATCCAAGAATTTCTAGACCATGTTAGGTCAACGAGTGAAATTTGTAACTATTTTCTCTAACTATAAGAATGGGTGTGCTTCATATAGTAGTCTAGAACAACTGGATAGCCGCCTATATGTGCCTTGTGTAGTTTGCCTCTATTTATTGTTTGCCGTCAAGAACATAGAATCGAGTAAATCTATCGTACACATTTCAGAATAACCGTGAATAGACGAACATGGTGAGATGTTGTGTCATATGGACCAAACACCTGATATAAAAAATAACAGAATGCTCATATTTTTCATTAATATCGGAGCTCGTAAAAGCTTTGTTTTCTTAAATCAATATGGAAAATTCAATAATTCTCGAATGAAAATAATACATGTGAATTTGAGTGCATCATCTAAAATAAATAGTTATATAAAAAAATTGAACGCCTAATCTAGGAAAAAACATGATGGTTATGATTTTTTATTAATATTGGTTAATACAAATCAACTTGTGGATTAGTTTCCAACTCCTTAAGAAGTATGGGCTGTTACCACTAATACAACTTTTGGGATTATTTAATCCTACCGCAAATTAGAATTATGCCAATCCATTTTTTCTGCCACGTGCTTAGGTAGTTTTGAATCAAACTAACACATGTCTGTGTAGATCCTAAAAAAAACACATGTCTGTGTAATTTGCAAAAAAAAAAAAACATGTATGTGTACGAAAAATAATAATAAAGAAATAAACGAATGCACTGGTGTCCGCTGGGCCGGCCCATTCCATCGTTTTGCTCGAAAAAGAAAACCTGGGTTCCATCGAGAGAGGAAAGAGGGGATCGGGAGTCAGTTATGCGCCGCCGCCTGCCCTGCGCCGTCGCCGGCGGAGGCCTCGAATGAGGATCCAGTGGTGCCCAAATAAGCAGCTCCCCAATCCAAGCAGCAGCTCCTCCTTCCCGAGCTGCAACCGGCAATCGAAGCAATCAAGCGGCTCCACTCCGGAATCAGAAACAGGCCCTGTTTCAAATTCAGTCTCCGAGCTTCCATTGGTGGCGGGAACCGCCAATCCTCGGAGGAGACGCACAACAACAACTCTAGACATCAGTTTTCAGAAGAAAGATCGACCGGCAACGCGGCAATGGCGAGGACCGGTCGCCGGCGATAGGCTGCCAAATTGATGGCCAAACCGTCGGTCAAGGCCGAATCCTCCCTCGACAAGCTGGTGAGTTGGTCCTCCAAATCCTTTTTCTTATAACATTTCACGCAAAAAAATTACTATTTCTCACAAACAGTAAAAAGTAGGAACCATAATCAGATTTGCGTCCTTCAGTAGGGAAGTATAATAAATTGTCATCAGCAGATCTACGAGGGAGCCATGGGGGTGCCCTTAGCAAACCAGGGGTCAAATTTCAGTCTTTCACACTGCATTCAAGTTGCATCTATGAGTCTATCAAAAATTGGTTTTTGGTACATTTTTGTTAACAAATTTGTGTTGTCTTAACACATTTTTTAAAAACCATGTACTTTCCGTTTGCACATTCACATATTTAAAAGTGGAGCACCTAAAATAGCTTTCATGATTCGCTCGAGTCATTTCTTTCTAATTTCTTCATGTCTTAAAAGGCCTGTGCAATTGGAAAGTACATGCTCCGCAAATGCAAGTCGGGGCAGGCGGACCTGCTGAGGGAGAGCAAAAGCTGACACGGTGGACATGTTTTCGCTTGGGATATATCTTTTAGAATGTTTAAGCTATTTTTAAGTCTGCTGTTCAACATCAATTCTTGATTCATCTGAAATTCTGAATATTCTACGACGATCAGTTACAACGTGAGTTCTAGATTTATTTATCCTTCTTGTTCAATAACCGTAGGTTCTTGATGTTTTCTCCTTCAAATCATTGCAATCAACAATAAGTTGCCGCTAGAGGAGGAGAGTTTCATCTAGTGGAACCACACCTGACAAGACCGATTTTCTGAAGTAGTAAACACACTCAGCATGTTTATTAAAGAACGGAGAAAAAACCCATCCAATGTTCTTCTTCAGTAGATTCAGTTAATCTCTCACTTAATTTCAATCTAGATAACCTTAATATGGAGCACAGGTTCAAAAAAAAATCTGATCGGGAGTGTGACAGGACTATTAGTGGCGGAAGCACGCACACCATTGATCCATCATGGTAACCACAGAAACGGCAATGGTCCTTAGTTCTCTCATTTCTATGGTGTGTGTGTGTGTGTCGAGATGTCTGCCTCTCGAACTGTTCCTGGCGCCGAGTTTACCCGGTGGTGTTGGACCCGGGGCTCGCGCGGTGGCGCTTGAGGATGAGGACGGGCAGGTGAGGGGATCGTGGTTCGGACTCAGCTTTAGCTTTCGACTTATACCATCATGTAACAGTATGACCTGTCTAGACCAGTTTGGTACGGTAGGAAAATTATCAATTCTGTTCAAGATTATAACCACTGCTCTCACCAATTACATTGGCTCATGCATAAGTACACAGCAACGCACACATGAACAAGCCAGTAAGCTATTGGACTGATTCTAGCCAACGGCTAGACCTGTAGAGGCTGCTTTCAGAAAAGGGAAACCACACCGGAAAAAGTAAATAGCAGATAGCTCTTCATATGATTGTTTTCTATCTCAGATATTTTAAGATTTGGTCACCTTCTGAAATTTAAAAACGAAGTCCTCCGAGTAGCAACTTGGAACAGATTTATTGCAAAACAAAATATGATACAACCAGATACAACATCACATAAATAGTATGCCAACAATACACACTACAAGAGACCATACGCTCATACAAGAAATACAGATAGACATATTTCACATCGGTGAGTCCTGATCTAGTTGGTAGATAAAACTCATGAAAGATTAGAAACTTCAGACGGTTTTACACCTTCAGCAAGAACTTGAAGATACCTTGGAACAGGCGGCATTTCAACACGAACCAACCCTTCTAGGATCTGAACAATTTCCCCCATCGTTGGCCTGGAGCTCTCACTGTCTTGAACACACCAACATGCAACCATGCATACCCTTTCAAGCTCCCTTAGGTCCACATCAGTGACAAGTTCGGAATCAATCAATGTTTGCACATCTCCTTCCACTAGCTTCCTCACTACCCACATAGGAAAAAATGTATATGTGCTTGTGCCAGTATGCATATTGTTCCTCTTGCCAGATATAATCTCAAAAAGCATCATTCCATAGCTGAAAACATCAGCCTTTGTTGTGATAGCCTCACCACTTATCCACTCAGGTGCAAGATACCCTATGGTGCCTCTCATTGATGTTAAAACCCTACTAAAATCTCGGCCAAGGAGCTTTGCCAATCCAAAGTCTGCCACCTTTGGAACTAGTGATTCACCCAATAATATATTTTCTGGCTTAATATCACAATGTATGATGCAATCCCTGCACTCCTCGTGCAGGTAAGTTAATCCCCGTGCAACTCCGGTCGCGATTTGGTATCTTGTGCTCCAACTTAAAGGCGCAGTGCTACTCCTAAACAGATGATGATCCAATGAACCATTAGGCATATACTCATAGACGAGCAACCGCTTCGTTCCTTCAGAACAAAAACCAAGTAGTTGAATCAAGTTGACATGCTGAATTGTTCCAATAGTACTCACTTCAGCCCGAAATTGCTTCTCCCCTTGACGGAGGCCCTCCAGCTTCTTCACCGCCATTATAGTTGCGTCTGGTAGAACTCCTTTGAACACAGAGCCAAAAGCTCCCACACCCAATATCTCAGAGAAATTTTTGGTAAGGAACTGCAGATCATTGTATTTAAAGCTGATCAGAGACCCCTTACCAAGATTCATACTGTTAATTCTTCTCCTCCTGCGGAGAAGGAAATATAAAGCGATCACTGCACAACCTAGGGTAGCAACTCCACCGACGGCAACTCCAGCAATCCACCGTTTCTTGGTTCTTGAATCTGGTAACTCAGAGGCTGCCACCCTTATATGAATGTTATCCAGAGAACCGTCAATGGTGTCTTGCAAATTCAGAAGTTCTGCATACCAAAGTGAGCATGTGCCATTATAAGAGTAAGCGGTACATGAACAATTGTTCAGGCAAGCTGATTGGCAGTTCTGATTGCTGGTACCCTCAATACTAGTATATGCTTTGTCAGGCAGTTTCACACTATTGATTGTATAGAACCTATCCTGCTTTTCTTTCTCCAAGCCCTTGCTGCCACACTGCAATTGGACATTTCTCCTACAACCTGCAGTTGGATCGCCCAGATTCCAACTATTTGGATCACGCTCACTGAAGCCCTTGAGGCAGCTACACGATGATGACAGGGCACTCCCACTGCACTTGCTGTAAGCTCCACAGAATCCATACACATCGCAGTTGGCTTTTGGTTGTGAAAAATAGACCACCCAGGCCTGTGCAGCCTCCACCCATACAGAAGACTGAGTTTGACCTGACACGCCAATGACATGCCTTGATAATATTCTATCATCAGTAACATTATAGGTGAAGTATGTTTCCTGGTCATTGTCAACAAACTGATAAGTGTATGGGGTGTTGGGATAGGTGTTTGCACGCGACAACTCCGGCATGTTAGGAAATGAGCTGCCGGTCCAGTTGCCAGTGTCCCAGTACACCATGGAGCTATTCCATAGGATGATGTATTGCTTTGAGCCATTTGGATCCATCTCCACGGTGAACATTCCTGGCGCTGGATCACCATTGTTTTTCCAAGAAATGATCCGGTTGGACACACCAGTCACCTTGTTAAAACTGAGCTTATTACCTGGGAGCCATGTGTCTGTCATATCATCGAAACTTTGCCAGACCACATGGGAGCTGTTGGACTTGTGTCTAACCACTAGGTTCCCTGTGTCAAGGAGCACAGCAATGGTGGAGTTAAAAGCTTCATTGGTTGAATTGCTTGACCAGACAACCGATTTGGACTGACGGAGGACAATATTTCCGTCATCAGAGATCGTCAGGCTTGATGAGGCTGGATCAGATATTGGTTTCTCCCTGTTGGCCACCCATACAATAGTTTGCACCGGGATTTTGTTGTACCAAATACCCACGTACCACCTGCCTCCAGATCCTTCAGCTATCCATGTATAAAAAGATCGGTGAAGTCAGTATAATTGATAGATGGACACAAAATACATAAAATTATAAATGAAGAAATGGAGAGCATGTGGTTTTAAAATTTAGTCCTCATATAAATATGATGATGTTTCAAACTGTAGTATTACTGGCAACACACACACACACACACACACACACACACACACACACACAGAGAGAGAGAGAGATACTATAGTTTTTGCTAGTATCTAGAATTAATTCCCTGGTACCTACTAACACGTCGATAGTAAGTCTTGTAAAATTATAGGAGCTTGCATATATTCCTGTTACTATTATTTTCTAAATGAAGCTAGGCAACTCCACATTCTTAAGACGTAGAAAATCTGCCCAGAAGCTCCCACCAAAGATTGCTTGGTGCCATCGATCCACAGTTCCACACTGCCTTGACTTGTGGTGGACCTACCCACCAAGGTTTAAGTCCTAAATTTGGCATTAATGTTCACATTTTCTGTATTTATTTTAGGCTTTTCATTTATGTTCGTTCAGTGGAGGAGACATTTCCATCGACGAGGTGTCTACGATGACTTTGTCGATCTCAAAAAGTTCTGCCGACTCAACATCTCATAGGTGCTCATAGGAATAAAATGTACCTGCGTGCGTTTATAGGAGTGTGCATGTGGAGTCATGTATGTGAGTACTTGTGATTGTATTGTGTTAGAAAAAGCCACTTCTGATAAAAAAAGACTCATCTGAAGACCATATTAAAAAAAAACTTTGTTGTTTCCCCAACACGCCAAACCAACTAGCACGTAAGTAATTTTTGAAACTTCAAAAAATTGCATGTAAAAATAAAGGGAATGCCTATATACCAATCAACTCAAAATGGAATTAGGGCCGGTCGAATCGTTTTCAGCCTTTCGATGTAGATCCAACGGCTTAGGCACCTTCTTCTACCTCTCAGTCGTTCTCATGTTCATCTTCTACCCCCGATCGAGCCGTCAACTGCCACCGACCGAACCACCTGCCGCTGCCGCCGCCTGCATCTAGCGGTGCTCCCGCGATCATCTCGTCGCCACGCCCTCCCCTCAACCGCAGCCCACCGACGTGCTGCCACTGCCCCCGTCCATCCCTCTAACCCCACCGATGACCGTTTTTTCCCGCGAACTTGCACCACCCCACACCCATAAGATAGATAATGGGGTAGCCTTCTCCAGCGAGCTCACCACCCCCTCACACCCCTAGAATAGATAATGGGGTAGCCTTCTCTGGCAAGCTCCTTATTTCCTTCCACTGTTCCTTCCTTCACGTGAAAATCGACCGACCCAAATTCCAAATTCAGACGACATACATATAGCTATTGTGAAAAATAAAATCTATGCAACCCAAAAACATAAGCGGCACAACGAAGCGCAAGCAAACCCCGCAAAAAAAAAGAACGAAGCGTTCGCAAACATAAGCACGACTGGGGCAGTGTACACGGCGACTGATACTATTCAGGAGGAGGGAGGAGGAAATTAAGAAGACGTGGTGGATGTTAGTTACCTTGAGGCTGGAAGAACCCGAGCGCGAATTTGCCGCGCTGCGAGATCAACTTCTGGTCCCCGGTGAGCGGCCGGCTCGCCGTGATCGTGTCGGTGGCATTCGACGACGACCCATGTGACGGGACCAGCAGTGCCACGACGACGAGCAAGTGCAGGAGGAGAGAGCATGAAGGAGGAGGAAACCAGCTCGCCATGGACTCAAAACGATGCTGTACTATGATGGACCGATCAACCGCCTGGCGGTCGCTATATATGGTTCGTTAGTCTCGCGACGCGCATACCGGCAGCACACCCGGTCCATGTTTAGTCTCGACACGCGCGTACCGGCACGACAACTGATCCGTGCACTGTGCCAATTTTTTTTTGAGCATCAGTACAGACACAAGCGCTCATATACACGCGCATACACTTATTCCTATGAACGCACACACGCACATCCTACCCCTATGAGCATCTTCGAGAGACTGAGCCGGCATATCATCTCATCTTGAGATTTACAAAGTCACCGTAGGCACCTCGTCGTCGACGGGAACGTCTCTTCCCACTGAAAGCGCATCGCCGGAAATCCTGAAATAAATCCAGGAATAATGCGAGCACCAAGATTTGAACCCTGATGGGTTGAGGATACCACTGTCCACCTAACCATCTCAACCACAGGTTGGTTCGCTGCACTATGCCAAATTGCTTGGTGGTTTTTGAAGATTTTATTGATTCAAAATGTAGCATCAAGGTGATACAAATATAATGGGCACACATCCAAACTTTATACGATTATTAGGATGGACATAGCCAACGTCAATATATACATACCCCTAAAAACATCAATATACACATAAAATATCAAAACAACAATCGATGAACTATAACAACGACCATCGGCCCACCATTTGACATTACAGAGACAACAAAAAATATTCTTCAGCAACGACGTCTTCGGGAAGGGAGCAACGCTCAAGCACCATTGTCGTCAGATATAACCACCAATGGTTAAATCTCGGGTTTTCACCTTAAAGATAAAGGTCGAACAACTACGGGCAATGTCTTGAAAAAATTAACGACACAAAAACATTGCCATGGCCAATGGTCAAGTATAACCAATTAGGGTCAGATCTTCCATCGAGAGAAAATTAGAGTTAGACCCAAGGCTTTCACTCGAGACCAAGTACCCGGAAAACACCACCAAATCAAAGTCTCATCGAGTAACGTCGCTATTACATTTTCCGATCCCATTGCGTAGCACGGTCTTTAACGTAAGATGACCGCACAAGCAGCTAGTCAAGCCGCTGATGATGATGTTACACATGTACGCCCGATGAATATTGACCAGCTCAGGCTCAGCTGACTTGTGCGATGTGACGCATCTGGCTCGCCTGAGGGTGCGCGGCCGCGCGGTCGTTGGTCATAGTTATCGTCTTCACCGTGGCGCCGTATGGTAGGAGCCGTTGCCGAACGTCGATAGACCGCAGCGTCGATCGTGACCGCCAATTCCGCCGTGCGTTTGAGACGGTGTGGACTGTGGAGCGTGCTGGTTCTACCACTCTTCATGGGCTGGAAATGAGGACCACACACTTATCACCCTGGACTGTCGTCAGTCAAAATTTTCACGTAAGGACTATTAGAGCAGCACGTTAATTAAAGCAGATTTGTGATCCTGTCGAAAATTTAGTCGCAATAATTTGAATTTATTTGATGGCAAATAAGATTAGTAGAGGAATTCTTTTGCTTAACGACGTACTCTGAACCATATTGAATGTTTTTTTTTCCGAAAAGAGTGGTATGTATTTCGTTCTAATGCAATACGAAAATGTAATGGAAATAGTATGAACAATCTGAAGTCTGAAATGTAATGCTTTATTTTCTTACTCCCTCCGTTTTTATTTACTCTGCATATTAGATTTGACTGAAATCAAACTTCGTAAAGTTTGATCAAGTTTATAGAAAACAATATAACCATTTACCATAACAAATGTATATGATGTAAAAGTACATTCAACAATGAATCTAATGGTATTAATTTGTTATTGTATATGTTAATATTTTTGTTTATAAACTTTGTCAAAGTTTACAAAGCTTGACTTTGACTAAAGTTAATACACGGATTAAATAGAAACACAGGGAGTACTAGCTAACTGCCCGTGGTTACAACAGGTATACATATTCTGATGGTTCAACATCAATTATGTTTAATATATACTCCCTCGTTAAAAAATTAGTTGACTCAAATTTGTCCAGATACGGATGTAACTAAACATGTTTTAGTGTAGATACATCCGTATGAAGACAAAATTAAGACAACTAATTTGGGACGGAGGTAATAGTATATATATTTAGAATCCTCGTGCATGTCAGACAATATTGTCATATTGTCAATCACACATCTAACTCGTAATCCCCTTTCCACCCACCCCAGCCCACCGATTTTGATTTTCAAACATGTAATTGTGTGCAATTGCGTTATAATCATACTGTGCTTAGCATTTCTCCACGCACTGCCTCCTCTCCAACTAGTAAATGCATATGTGCAATGCACGTTGATATTATGGAGAAAATTAATTGCACGTGATTATTAGGTAAGATATCAATTACACAGAAATGATACTATTTGGTATGATATTAAATTGAATGTTAAACATGTTCAACGTTCATCATTGGAGCAATCTAAATCCTTGGATTGACCATTTGATGGCCGAGATTAATTAATTGAATCTGCCCTTTGGGTCTATTTATATTGATAAAGATATAGATCCAAACTAGACACCTCTGTCAATTCATCCAGCTTGCAATCCCCCTTCCACCCCCCCCCCCCCCCCACACGCATACATTGAATTTCAAATATGTAGTCGTAAACTGTAATATTTCACACGGAGCCTGTCTTATTCGGTTACGGTAAACTCTCTAGTTTAGTTAAAGAAAATTATACACAGGAAACAAGCCCTAGAAAAAGTAACTCGCCTTCAATGAAATAAAAAGCCCAAGGATGAGGAGAATTGCCCCTCGTGGCATCAAATAATTGCACCACCACAATTTGTACACACACAACACAGTCTGAGCTCTTCACAGTTATAAACTTGTGGCCTATCTTTAGAATTGTAATAAACAAAAAATCAAAAGGTTTCACAAAGACGATAGAACACTTGGTCTAATAAATATGACATTAGATTAGCCTAATTCTTATAGACGCTTACATGAACAAGTATGAGTGCAGACAGAAATTGATGTTTATTAGAAAAATCTAATTCATTATGAGAGTTCTTTATGCTATAAAGATATCCAAGCTGGAATATGACAACGAATACCCTTTACAAATTATCTCACTGAACTATAAAAAGGGTAGCCCAGATGAAAGGAACGGTATGGTCGACAAGAGGGGTTGAATAGGCGACTAATATTTTTTTTTATAAATTTAGGGAAACGATAAAAAAATAGGTTGCCTAGATATGCAAAAAGTTGGAAAACCTATATGAAAAGCTCAACAACGACAACAACAACAACAACAACAACAACAACAACAACAAGTTAGAGAGTAAACACAACAAACAAACTTGCAGAAAGCAAGTAAAGGATAGAAGTAACCGCGAGTGGAGACGATGATGTTGTTCCCGAAGTTCCCGCCTTTGGGGAGGTACATCTTCGTCGAAGGGGTGTAGAGGCACAATGCACCCCAAACTCCACAATGGCCCACACTATTCTCCTCGTGCCCCCGCACAATGTAAGGTGTCATGATTCCATTATACGGTGCTGTTGAAGGCGGCAACTAGAACCTTTGCAAACAAGGTTGGAGCAATCTCCACAACTTAATTGGGGGCTTCCAACACTACCATGAAGCTTCACCACAATGGAATGTGCCTTCAAGGTGACTTCTTCTATCTAGGGTGCCCAAACACCCAAGAGTAATAAGATCCACAAGAGGAAGTATGGGGGAGTCAAATTTCCTTCGATGGAAGTGTAGATCTAGGTCTGCTCTCTCAATCCCTAGCAAATCAACAAGTTTGAGTGACTAAAGAAGGATATCGAGTAAGATAAAGCTTAGGTCAACAATGAAAGAGAGAGACAGGAGCAAGAGGTAGGTGGGAGGAGGAAGAACCTCCTCCTTTTATAGCTTCCCCAAATCCAACTGTTACGTACGGAAATAGCATTGAGCGGTGATATGTCTCAACGCATCTATATATTTTTTTGTTTCATCCTACATTTATATCATTTAACATGCTTTGGTAACAATTTATATTATTTTTATTTGGACTAACCTATTAAGACAGTGTCAAAGGCTAGTTTCTATTTTCTACTATTCTTTTGCTTTCAGGAATTTTCAGGACAAAAAGTATGGAGTATTTAACTGACCTGGCGAGACCAATAAAATCATGGTTTTATTTTGGGTGGCTTGGACGAGCAGTTGGCGAATCGACCTGGTATTTTTGGAATTTCCTCGATAGCTAAACTATAAGAATCAATTATGATCACGACGGGTCTCAGAATCCCAGCGCCGAGAAAACTGCTCCACCAATCAATATCTAATATGAGACCCTCGGAGGCCATGAACACCAAGGACCAAAAGGGGATACCTCGCCCCATCTAGGGGAGGGGGCAAGGAAGAAGAAGTCGAGGGGACCTCTCTCCCCCTCTCTCCTAGTGGCGTTGGAGTGCCGCCGGGGAAACCATCATCGCGGCGATCATCTCCATCAACTTCGTCGTCTTCATCAACACCTTCATCACCTTCCTCCCTCTCTATACAGTGGTCCACCTCTCCCGCAAACCTTTGTAATCTCCTACTCGAACATGGTTGATGCTCTGAATTATTATCCAATGTTTTGTTTCATCGCTATTATGTCTGAGTAGATTATATTTGTCCTATGAGTATTTGGTGAATTGCTATGGGATGAAGAGTATCAATATATCGTAATGTTATGGTTGGGTTTATGTTAATGAATGTTTTAGTGTTTGCGGATGCTTGCTAATAGTTCCAATCATAAGTACGTATGATTCCAAGTACAAATAGTATGTTAGCAGTGTTGGGAAACGTTGCATGGAAAACAAAAAAATTTCTACGCACACACAAGATCTATCAAGGAGATGCATAGCAACGGGAGGGGAGAGTGTGTCTACGTATCCTCGTAGACCGTAAGCGGAAGCGTTTAACAACACGGTTGATATAGTCGAACTTCTTCGCGCTCCAACCGATCAAGTACCGAACGTACGACACCTCCACGTTCTGCACACGTTCAGCTCGGTGACGTCCTCCGCCTTCTTGATCTAGCAAGACGGCAAGGTCGTAGATGAGTTCCGGCAGCACGACGGCGTGGTGACGGTGATGGTGAAGTGATCTCCACAGGGCTTCGCCTAAGCACTACGAAAATATGACCGGGGGTGTAAACGGTGGAGGGGGGCGCCGCACACGACTAGGCAATTGTCTGTTGTGTGCTAGGCGCCCCCCTCCCACATATATACAGGTGGGAGGGAGGAGCAACCAAAGGAGGCGCCCAAGTAGGAGGAATCCTACTTGGGGTCCCTCCCAAGCCGCGTCCCCCTTTCCTTATTTGGAGTGCGGGGAAAGACAGGGGAGGGTGGCGCCCCCCTTTCCTTTCTCCCATGAGAGGGAAAGGCAGGAGGGGCAATCCCTCCCCCTTTTCCTTCCCTAGGGCTGGCCAAACAAGGGAGGAGGCGCACCAGCCCCCTTGTGGGCTGGTCTGTCCCCTCCTTTGGCCCATAAGGCACATAACTTGCCGGGGGGTGCCCGGAACCCCTTCCGGTGACCCAAGTCCTTCCCGGTACATCCCGAAACACTTCCGGTGTCCAAATACCATCGTCCTATATATGAATCTTTACCTCTCGACCATTTCGAGACTCCTCATCATGTCCGTGATCTCATTCGGGACTCTGAACAACATTCGGTCACCAAAACATATAACTCATATAACACTATATCGTCAACGAATGTTAAGCGTGTGGACCCTATGGGTTCGAGAAGTATGTAGACATCACCGAGACACCGCACCGGTCAATAACCAATAGCGGAACCTGGATGCCCATATTGGCACCTACATATTCTATGAAGATCTTTATCGGTCGAACCGTTATGACAACATACGTAATTCCCTTTGTCCATCGGTATGTTACTTTCCCGAGATTCGATCATCGGTATCTTCATACCTAGTTCAATCTCGTTACCGACAGGTCTCTTTAAGCTTGTGACTAACTTCTTAGTCATTTGCTTGCAAGCTTATGATGTGTATTACCGAGAAGGCCCAGAGATACCTCTCTGATACTCGGAGTGACAAATCCTAATCTCGATCTATGCCAACTCAACAAACACCTTCGGAGATACCTGTAGAGAATCTTTATGATCACCCAGTTACGTTGTGACATTTTATAGCACACAAGGTATTCCTCCGGCTTGTCGGGTCTTCTTGAAGATCCATTTATTCTCAATGGCTTGTCGATCATCGGGCAAGTCCACCAAAGTCCACACTTTATTCTCATACATGGATCCTATCTCAGATTTCATGGCCTGTAGCCATTTATCGAAATCTGGGCTCATCATAGCTTCTTCATAGTTCGTAGGTTCGTCATGGTCCAGTAACATGACTTCCACGACAGGATTACTGTACCACTTGATACGTCTCCAACGTATCTATAATTTTTGATTGTTCCATGCTGTTATATTATCATTCTTGGATGTTTTATAATCATTTTATATCATTTTTGGTACTAACCTATTGACATAGTGCCAAGTGCCAGTTGCTGTTTTTTGCATGTCTTTTACATCACAGGAAATCAATACCAAACGGAGTCCAAACGCAGTGAAACTTTTTGTGGATTTTTTTGGACCAGAAGACATCCAGTGGGCCGAAGAAGCACCTGGGGGCTGCTCCAAGGGGAGCACAACCCACCAAGGCGCGCCTGGAGGCCCAGGCGCGCCCTGGTGGGTTGTGCCCACCTCTGGTGCCCCCGGACCGCCTCTTTACTCTATAAATACCCCAATATTCCAGAAACCCTAGGGGAGTCGACGAAAATCAATTCCAGCCGCCGCAAGTTCCAGAACTACCAGATCCAATCTAGACACCATGATGGAGGGGTTCATCATGTCCATTGGTGCCTCTCCGATGATGCGTGAGTAGTTCTTTGTAGACCTACGGGTCCGTAGTTAGTAGCTAGATGGCTTCCTCTCTCTCTCATTTGATTCTCAATACAATGGTCTCTTGGAGATCCATATGATGTAACTCTCTTTGCGGTGTGTTTGTTGGGATCGGATGAACTTTGAGTTTATGATCAGATCTACTACTTGTGCATCCAAAAACCATAAACCCAAAATCCCGATTTGAGAGTCCACCATACCTACCTATGGATTGAGTAAGATCCTTCAAGTAAGTTGTCATCGGTGCAAAAAGGCAACAAAAATTGCTTCTAAATGTGTTGGGTCATTTAGCGTAAGAGAAAATTGAGCATTGTACGAACTTGTGATGGCAAAGTAATAAAAGTGACGGACTGCATAATAACGGTTGGTATCATAAGGTCATTGTCGGTGTCAAAACCGGCGGATCTTGGGTAGGGGGTCCCGAACTATGCGTCTAAGGTCGATGGTAACAGGAGACAGGGGACACGATGTTTTACCTAGGTTCGGACCCTCTCTATGGAGGTAATACCCTACTTCCTACTTGATTGATCTTGATGAATATGAGTATTACAAGAGTTGATCTACCATGAGATCGTAATTGCTAAAACCCTAGAAGTCTAGCTTGTATGATTGTGATTACCTCTACGGACTAAACCCTCCAGTTTATATAGACACTGGAGGGGACTAGGGTTGTACAAAGTCGGTTACAGAGAAAGGAATCTTCATATCCGAACGCCAAGCTTGCCATCCACGCCAAGGAGAGTCCCATCTGGACACGGGAGAGAGTCTTCTGTCTTGTATCTTCACGACCCATCAGTCCGGCCCATGTCCAACAGGCCGGACGTCTGACGACCCCTTAATCTAGGACTCCCTCAGTAGCCCCTGAACCAGGCTTCAATGATGAGGTGTCTGGCGCGCAGATTGTCTTCGCATTGCAAGGCGGGTTCCTCCTCCGATGACTTCAAAGCACCTGACTTCAAAGAGCTGTATTCGGCCTTCCATTTAATGTCGTACCCATCGGCTTCTATGCATCCATAGCTTCAGCTTCCATGTGTTGAGCGAATACGAGAGGTCAGGGTATTTTTTGCACATAACACCCCGGCCATGTAAGAAAGGCGTCTATTTAAAGAGATTGGATCTTAGATCTATTCCACACCAAGCGGAAAATCCTCAGAGCTTGCTAGGAGAAACCACTCCAACATGGCTAGCGCTCCCAGCTCTTCCTCCCGCCCCCACGGCCCCGAAAAAGGCGATTGGGAAAGATGTTCTGTATCCCACGATTAGCTGGTGAAGATACAAACGCAGGGATTTCTTCCCCCCGCGGATCTAGTCCCCGTTCGGGCAGGATTGACCTCCTTCAACGGCAGGGCTCAGGCGCAGAATTTCCCCAATCCATCCAGGGAGGAACGAGTGTGCTTCGTTCCCTACTTGTTAAGAGGCGTCGGATTTCCAATCCACCCTTTTCTTCGAGGACTTCTGGAGTATTACGGCCTCCAGCTGCACAATCTCACTCCTGCCTCCATCCTGCACATCGCGGGTTACCTTGCTCTTTGTGAGCTATTCCTGGGTTGTGAGGCCCATTTTGAGTTATGGAGGAAACTATTTTGCCTCGTCCCTCGAAACCAAGAGGGATCGATATTCGAAGTGGGCGGTGCCGAGGTATGGCACATAGCCGGGACCGGATACCTGTCCGGCACGCTGAAGAAGACGTCCGAAGAGTGGCCTTCTGAATGGTTCTATATTGAGGACATCGCTCTCCCTGACCCAGTCCGAATGGGTCTTCCCGAATTTTCAAGTGCTCCATTGAAGAAACGCCACAGCTGGCGCCCTCGGAGCCTCGAGGAGGAAGATAGCGCGGAAGTCCGTCAATTGATGGGCAAGATAAAGACACTTGCCCAGTCTGGATTATCAATAATCGAGGTAATGGCGACTTCCATAGTGCAGGGGTCCAGCCACTCCAATACAGAGGGCTTCCCATTTGGCACTATAATGGGGAAGATGACGCCTCACGCTGCGGTCGGAAGGGTCCGGACACCCCCGCCGCTTTGGCCAAAATATTGGCCGAACTGTACAAAGGGGAAAAAGAGGAGTTCACTCATCTTAAACGTCAAGATGGATTCTCCAAATACAGTCCTCCCAGCTAGGTGAGTTCTAATCCCACCACTCTACTCAATCCTCTCCCTGAGTCACTTTCAATGGACATTAACCCATCCATTTGTAACAGGAATGGCGGAAGGTTACCGAGGGGATCCATAGCCCCGCCCCACAGCTAGAGGATCACAACCGGGACCTTGACCCCGGATTCGAAGAGGATCCGAACATATTTGTGGAGCTTGAGGATGGAGTGTTCTACCAGGCGAGCTATGACAGCACGGAAGTAGCCATCATCGCCGACTATCCCAGCCTCCTCCCTGCCTCACATGTAAGTGATCAAGAGACACCTTCTTCGAAAGAGCTTCCTCATTACGCCTCACCCACCGCACTATTTCGTGCTCCAAAGGGGCGGCGCCCGACGCCTCAACGTGCGCCAGAGGCATCTCCTAAGAGAGTGGCGCCCACACCAAGCAAATCTTTGAAGAGGAAGGCGAACGACAACACGGCAGGGCCTTCATCAAAGAGGTATGGTTTTTTGATCATGCCCCCTGGCAGTCACATCAAACTGTCACATTATCCGCTGTGTCTTATCAGGAAAAGCGTTCGCCGGACTATGTCGGGGGATCCTGCCGGCCGCGCCTCCATGAGTCATGTTCCCGACCCTGCCTTAAAGGCGAGGGCTGATACGAGAGTGGCGCCAGATTGTCCTTTGGCAAAGGATTCGGATGATGTATCCGTCACAAACTCTGAAGTGGAAAGCGCCATGAATCATCGGCGCCGGCGGGCCGCTCTTCGCGACCCCGACTTTACAAAAGAGGCATTCAATGCCTTCAGCTCGGCTGATGCATACATCCGAGCTGCTCGAGACGGGCTTACCAGAGCCACATACCAGCATTTGAAAGATATGCGGGTAAGTACACATTTGTACAAATCTGATAATTATATACCAGTAGCCCCCGAGACTTGAAGCAGTTGGTACAACTGATTTAAGGATCATTGTATAACCAGGTGCTCACAAAGAAGAACAACATGTTGTCTCAAGAGCTGGAAAAGTGTCAGACCCAGCTAGTTGCTGCTACCGCCCAACTGGAGAAATCCAAGAAGGCATCGCCTGGTAATGTTCCCCTCCATCGAGAAAATATAATCATATACCAGCAATATTAAAACTTTTTGTACTCCCCATGGCAGGATCGTCAGATCAACTGAAGGAGGCCCTGCAAGTCGCGCAAGAGGGGGAACAAGAGGCCAAAAGGCAACTGGCCGTGGGCGAACGTGTGCTGACACGGGTCAGGGATGAGAAAAATAAGCTGCAGGATTCCAACACCCTGCTGGGAGAAGAACTAAAAGATGTGCGAGCCCAGCTGGCCGACTCTGTGAAGGAGAGTAAGAGGCTACGAGGCGGCATATTCAGTATTCTTTTCTAACTTGCCTCCATATAATTCGGCAAGGACAGGGATTGACAGGTTTATGTCTGCAGGTATGCTGACTAGCCATCCCGAAGAGGAAATGTCTGGATCTCAAGGCGACCTGCTACAAGAGCTGTCCCAAATGCACGAGCGAGCTCAGCAAACAATGCGGAGTGTTGCCAAGGCTTTATGGCCATCTGCCTCCCCTCCAGGAAGTATGGCGGAGCTCGTGGAGCTATTCAAAGGAGCACGGCGTCGTATTCGATTATGGAAGATATCAGCCTACCGAGAAGGTGTGCGGGAGGTCTGGGCCATGGTGAAGACACGGTACACCAAGCTTGATCCAAATCATATGGCCCGGGTTGGACCTCTAGGGTCAGACGGAAAAGAAATTCCCGTTAGTTTGGTATATGACCAAGTAAAAGTAGCCGCAAAATATTCCCAACAGGATTGTAAGTTAGACAGCCTGTTAGGCGGCATAGAGGAGGAAATTTTTGAGTCCAAGTGACTATGTACTTTCCTTGATATATTTGTCCCTAGCCGGATTGTAAAACAATTGTCATGGCAGACCTTTTCGCTTCGACCTCTGGACCCGAAGGTACGGAGTGTTTCCGAATACCTAAGCGGCAAGATAGACTGGGGTATGCGTGGAAACCAGGCGTAGGGGTCATAGTTGCTTAATCAGACAAGTTGTATCCGATTAGCTATGTTATATTACATTGTAATTGTAAGAAACAACTTCCAGAGAGAATATTTCCGTTAAGGGTTCCTTTCCCTGGGTGAACATGCGTTAATATGCATGCCCGAACTGTGATTGAGAAATCATAGTATTTGTAACATCTGTGGGTTCATAGTGTAATGAGTGTGAAAATGTCTTTAGTCCGCCGACCGAATATTCCCTTAAGAACGCTAGCTTTCGGCTTCACCCAGTCTGAGGTACACATCCGGATGACCCGGCAGTAACAATTGCAGAGGTGCTCCCTTTATGCCCTAGCCGAACAAACGGGAACGTAGGGCATAAGCACAGGAGCCAGGCAACCCAGCTTGGCCAAAACTTAAGTCATAACAATGCATATAATGGCGAAGAAAAGGTACATATGAGGAAAAGACACATATGTGATGAGCTTGATGCCCGGAAAATAATAATAAGTTTCTGTACAAGAAGCCCCCAGGTATTATGGGCGTACATATTTAAGGATGTGTACATCACAGGTGCACGGTTTAGCCGCACGAGAGCTTAAAGCTAAAAAAGCGAAAAGAGAGGAAAAAGTAATGGAAACAAAAGGGAGAAGAAGACGAACAAAGAGTTCGGCTCTAGGCGTAGAATCTTCGGAGTTTGGCCGCGTTCCATGGGTTCGGTTCTAAGCGATTATCTAATGCATCATGCAGGCGGTACGCTCCTCCGGTGAGAACTTTGTCAATGATGAAGGGACCCTCCCACTTGGGCTTGAGTTTGTCCTTTTTCTTCTCTGGCAAGCGTAGAACGAGTTCGCCAACATTATAAGTCTTGGCCCGCACTTCTCTGTTTTGATATCTGCAAGCCTGTTGTTGATAAAATGCGGAACGGGCTTTTGCGACGTCGCGCTCCTCCTCCAGGGCATCTAAGCTGTCCTGCCGATCAAGCTCGGCCTCTCTCTCTTCATACATGCGCACTCAAGGTGAGTCATGAATAATGTCGCAGGGCAACACAGCCTCTGCGCCGTACACCATGAAGAAGGGTGTATATCCAGTAGTGCGATTGGGCGTGGTCCGTAGCCCCCAGAGTACAGAGTCGAGCTCCTCAACCAATGCTTGTATGATTCTTTCAAAGACCGCACTAGTCTAGGCTTAATGCCGCTCATAATAAGACCATTAGCTCGTTTGACTTGACCGTTTGTTTGCGGGTGATAGACGGAGGCGTATCGAGCTTAATGCCCAGATTAGCACACCAGGTTTTCACCTCATCGGCTGTGAAATTGGAGCTGTTGTCGGTGATGATGCTGTGTGGGACGCCATAACGGTGCATGACACCGGATATGAAGTCTATCACTGGTCCGACTTGGGCCGTTTTAACTGGTTTGGCCTCTATCCACTTAGTGAACTTATCTACCATGACCAGCAGATATTTTTTCTTATGGCTTCCTCCTTTAAGGGGTCCGACCATATCAAGCCCCCAGACCGCAAAAGGCCAAGTAATGGTGATTGTTTGTAGAGCGGTGGGTGGCATATGGCTTTGGTTGGCGAAAAGCTGGCATCCAACACAACGTTGGACAAGGTCCTGTGCATCTGCTCGGGCCGTCGGCCAATAGAAACCTGTACGGAAGGCCTTTCTTACAAGGGCTCGAGCCGCGGCGTGGTGACCACCGAGACCGGCATGAATTTCAGCCAAGAGCTATCGTCCCTCTTCTTCGGAGATACATCTTTGAAGTACCCCGGTAGCGCTTTTCTTGTAGAGCTCTCCGTCATGGACCTTGTAGGCTTTCGAACGCCGGACAATGCAGCGAGCCTCATTCTGATCCTCAGGGAGCTCTTGCCTATTAAGGTAGGCCAAGAAGGGTTTGGTCCATCACTACAAAAAAAAGACACATCCGTGACATTTTGGGCCGAACGAAATTTATTTCTGTCATACTTATGACACTTCTGTGACGATAATTGTGATAAAACCCGGTATCATCATAGATGTGGTGGGGTCCTACTTCTATGATAAAAAATCATGACACAAAATGGGCTTTTCGTCCTGGGCGGGCCGGAGACGCAGCTGCATGACATTCTTTGGGCCGTCCATGACGGAAAAAACCATGGTAGAAGCAAGGGCGAGGAAAATATCGGGGTGTTCCCGGTTACGGTGGGTGGTCGGGGCCGAGCGATGCGCGTTTCTCTCATACACGCACGCGTGTGGGTGCGAGGCATTGGGCTCTAACTAAACCCGAGTGAGGCGTTGGGCTCTAACTGAATCCGAGCGATTGCACTGCAGGCTACGCGTTATTGAACCCGAGCGATCGATCGATGGCTGTTAACTGAACCCGATCGAGCGATTCCTTCGCTACTCCTGCTAACTGAAGCCGATCGATGCTGCCTCTGGATGAACAGTGAGCGTTGCTGGGGGGGGGGTTTGGATGAACAGTTCCCGGCGGGGGTGGATGAACAGGACCCCGTGGTGTTGCCTTTGGATGAACAGGACCCCGATCGATCGAGCCGGTTGGGGCTGGATGAACAGGACCCCGTGGAGGGCTGGATGAACAGGACCACCCCGTGGAGGGCTGGATGAACAGTAGACGGTGGAGGGCTGGATGAACAGTAGCCCGTGGAGAGGGCTGGTTGAATAGTAGCTGGTGGAGTAGCGCGCGGTGGAGGCTGGATGAACAGGAGCCCGTGGATGAATAGTCACAGGTGGTGGCTGGAGAAGGTCGATGGTGGATGAACAGTAGCCCGTGGAGGCTGGAGGGGGTCGACGGTGGAGATGAACAATATCCCGTGGAGTCCCGTTTTGCGGTACGCCACACCCCTCCCGATGAACAGGACCCCCGTTTCGACCGTAGCGCTCCAACACAAGTCCGTTTCCTCCGTTTTGCGGTACGCCACACCCCTCCCGATCAACAGGACCCCCATTTCGACTGTAGGAGGTCCGTTTCCTTCGTTTTGCGGTACGCCAGACCCCTCCCGATGAACAAGGTCCCGTTTCGAACGTGGCCGGTCGAACACAAGGCCGTTTCCTCTATTCCGCGGTACGCCAGGCCTCGTTTCCATCGGCTGTTCCGTCCAAGCCGGTTGGCTCCCACACGTTCCGTTGCCTCCCGATGAACACGACGCATTCCGTTGCCTCCCCATGAACACGACGATGACGCAGTTTCTCTGTTCCGACCCGTCCATGTACACGAGCCCTAGCCACACGTACGCGCGAGTAGGCGTTCGAGACCCCGCCCGTATGTACGTACGTGGCCGTATTTACTTTCTTGCACCCTGGCCGCTGTACGTACGTGTACATGCTACGTGCGCGCCTCTACTACGACACGTGCGCGCCTCTACATCGACCAGTATGTACGTACACGTTCGCGACTAGAATGACAATGCTACGTATGCTTCGACTAGGTGGGTCCCGACTGTCAGGCACTTCCTTGCGTGCGAAGATGTAGCTGGTGGGTCCTAGCAGTCAGGGGGGCGAATCGTTTTTTTTTGCCCGGACGCACTTCCTTGCGTGCGAAGATGTCGCTGGTAGGTCCCAGCAGTCAGGGGGAAATGTTTTTTTCGCGAAATACGGTTGCCCGTCCGGTGGGTCCCTGCTGTCAGGTGGAGGAATCATTATTTTCCGTGTAATAAGGAGGCACTTCCTTGCTGCGGCCGTGGACCCAACTGTCAGCCTCTCCACGTACAGTCCATGTCCGATGGAAGCCGTTCCTTGACCACGTGGACCACGCCGCGCCGAGAGCACCAGGGCGGTGGACGACGGTGAGGCCTAGGAAGGGGACGACGCAGAGCCGGGGAAGACGCGGCAGTGGATGCCCACGCGTAGAGGAGTATGAGGGTTCACTGGTTCGCTGCGGTGTGAGGCTGCCGTCGCCGCAGAATAACAGGGGGTGTGGGTGAGTAGAGGGTGGCCTAGCCAGTGGTGGGAGTAGTAGATGGCGGTGAGGCTTCTGCGGCATCACAGCCGGCCACGGGAGGCAGGAGCACGAGGCACGACCGGCGCTGCTTTGGGCGGCTGGAGCCAGAAGACCAGAGGTTGAAGAAGCACTACGGCCGTTGGATGGACATCGTATGGTCACAGGAGCTAGAATCATTCATATTGACTAAGTTGACAAAGCACTCCGTCCCCGTCAACTTAGTAGGCCCACAAGTCAGCCTCCGACCAAGGTGGGTCCCAACTAGCAGGGGGAGTATTCATTTTTTTGTGCGTAATAAGGAGGCACTTCCGGTGGGTCCGAGCTGACAGCAGGGGGAACGTTTTTTTCGCGAAATACGGTGGCCCGTCCGGTGGGTCCCAGCAGTCAGGGGGGAAACATTTTTTTCGCCAAATACGGTGGCCCGTCCGGTGGGTCCCTGCTGTCAGGTGGAGGAATAATTATTTTCCGGGTAATAAGGTGGCACTTCCTTGCGGCTGCCGTGGACTCAGCTGTCAGCCTCTCCACGTACAGTACTCCTCCGATGGAAGTCGTTCCTTGACCACGTTGACCATGCCGCGCCGAGAGCACCAGGGCGATGGACGACGGCGAGCGGCGAGGCCTAGGAAGGGGACGACGCAGAGCTGGGGAAGACGCAGTAGTGGAAGCCCACGCGGAGAGGAGTACGAGGGTTAACTGGTTCGGCTGCGATGTGTGGCTGCCGTCGCCGCAGAATAACAGGGGGTGTGGGTGAGTGGAGGGATGGCCTGGCCAGCGGTGGGAGTAGTAGGGGGCGGTGAGGCCTCCGCGGCAGCACAACCAGCCACGGGAGGCAGGATCAGGCGGCACGACCGGCGCTGCTTTGGGCGGCTGGAGCAAGAAGACCTGAGGTTGAAGAAGCATTGCGGCCGTTGGATGGACATCGTACGGTCACTGCAGCTAGAATCGTTCATATTGACTAAGTTGACAAAGCCCTTGGTACGCATCAACTTAGTAGGCCCACAGGTCAGCTTCCGAAACGGTGTGCCCCAGATGTCAGGGGGAGGAATCATTTTTTGGGCGGGTGAAGCTAGAATATCCAAGATTGAAGAAGAAGCACGGCATCCGTTGGATGGACATCCAACGGCCACTGCTGCTAGAACCGTGTGTTGACTATAATACGTTGACAAAACCTTGCATACGCGTCAACTTTTTTAAGGGACGCATCAACTTAGTAGGCCCACAAGTGTGTGGCAGAGAACTTATAGCCCATTTGCGATTTGTAAGAATGTATAACCCATTTTTGAATTCTAATGGAATTTACTACAGCCGATTTGCAGTTTGTTAAAAGTACAAGCCATTTTCTAGCTAGGACAACGATTAATAATTTCAACCAACCGTTCAAGACAAAATTCAATAAAATTTTCCCACATTTTGATGGGATCTGAAATATTTTTATCCCGAAATTTCTAGTCAGATTAAATATAAATTTGTATTACGTAAAAATCTAACGAAACATTGCGCGCGCAACAATTAAAAATTAATTTTCAAAATCCATAAATAATATTTTATAAACTAATTTCGTGCTTAGTGCATTTTTTTATAGTTACTGCCTAGTTTTTATAATTACATCCCATTTATTATTTTTTAAAGCCCATTTCCTGTTAAGCCTAATGCATCCCTCCTAGGAAAGATTTGCAGCCCAGCGAAGCAGAGAATAACAAGTTGACCTTGCCTGGGTATTCCTAAAAAAACGTATAGCTAGGCTAGCCATTTTCATGTTGAAACAAATTAATATTTGGGCTGGATATCTGTCCTGGGCTAGACGGGCCACAGCCCGCCCAGTTAATACCCTGTTCTCCTCTGAACAACAACGAAAACATCGCCAAGAAAAACTCTGCAATGCTCATGCCTCAAAAACACAAATACTGCTCGAGCTGCTTGGTCCCAGCTGTCGGCCGCACCTTGTGCAATTCTCTCGTTTATATTGACTACATAGGTTGACAATGGTGTGAGACCGTGATGTCAAGAAACTAGGAGGAAGCAAAAAAAAATAGTTGTACATAATGAGGCACATGCGTACGTACGGCTATGGCCCTAGTGGGTCCCTATTGTCATCCAGTCAAAATAAAGTCATCTCCTAAATCCTCATGTTCATTGACCATGTTAACAATGCTCGGCGCCACGACGAGCGCACCAACTCGAAGGACAATGGAGAGGGCCTCGCAGGCCCTACAGATGGTCTGATACAGCGCCCGCTGCTCATTCAGGAAGCCAGGATGGTCGGACACCTATCAGCACCTTCCAGAGACTGAGACGGCATGAAACGGTAAGGCCGCGCTTGGGAGATCTGGGTTATTTCACACCTGTACTAAGATACAAGTGTAATTTACTCGTCATCGGAAACAACACGTAAAATAGAGGCGTAATGAAACCGAGGGCCTGAGGTCTGTAAGTAAAACTGGCGGGTTACGCGTGTTATTTGAGAGACCGGTGTATATTTTACTAGTCGAAATCGACCAACCAAGCGCTTCGCCCGAGACCATCTGCTTTTATTTACAAGCGTCAGTTTTACAAGCGGTTTTGGTTGGAAAACAACGATCCAATCATGGCCTAAGATGATGAGTTGGTCGGAAGATCATATGGTTTCACGTCTAACCTACCCGACTTGTCATATAGGCTATGAATGAAACATAAGATGATGAACTTCTTAAGCACGGAAACAACAGAAGAGGATGATCTTCCTAACAAGGAAATCACTGGCATTAGATCGACATGCAAAACAATACGAACCATTATTCTCAGGAGGCACGATGAACAGCTGGTGATGCCACATGCCACAACATTCCAAGCTCAACTTTGCAATCAAACACAAGGCCTGGCATTACATAGACAATATTCAGAACAAACTCTTAAAATATCTTACATAAGTCAACATTCATGTGACTATGCATCTCAGCAGAGTAAATATTTACTTCTGAACTGAAGACATGAATAGGAAAAAATGATCGACGTTGCTCACCGCAAAGGGCGTCCCACTCAAAAATATCAAATGCATGTGTTCTGGCCAACATCAATGAGCAAAAATTGACAAGGTTTTCCAATTCCAATATGTTAAACTAATGTCAACTTTGACAAGCTTTTCCCATTCAAAATATGTAGTGCCTATGATTGTGGAACGAGCAGGGTTTGTCATCAGATAGTCCGGTGGCTCAAGGTGACGACGAATGATTAGAGAACCATTCGATGTATTGTGCATGATGTGAACTATTATGGAGGACACGAACCATCTGAACATTTTGTGCAGTTCCACTATAATCAAGCTGAGCATCCCTATGGATTTCGTATTTACATGCTGCAAGAAAACAAAGACACATCAGCACACACATGAATATTGGCCCCTGTGTCAACCCACCAATCGGTGGACTAACAAACTGAAAGTACGGTAAACAGATTACCATACCCACATGCCCCATCATTGTTGCTTAGAATGACATTGACAGATTTGGAGTCCTGTCCTGGCTTCCTGTACTTGCTTGGGCACTTTTTGCCCAGTGCACTCACGTGTTGTAGAGTTTCCTATGCTCTCTGCAGACTAGTCATGTCACCAGCGTCTACTAATACTCTGTAAAGCTTCTCGATCATTCCTTGTGTAATGTAGCGCAAACAGTGCCTGCTTCTTTCTGCAAAGTGGTAAGACGAACTGGACCCACTAATGCAGCAGTTTGCCTTAGACACATTGGCTCCTTTTGTGCAGTTCAACTAAAATGGAAGTCGGAATAAAACCGAGCTTTAATTTTGATATCCCTATAAGCAACAAAAGGTATAAGGGAAACAATTACTGAGAAATAACGGTTGATGACTTGTACTCCCAGAAGAAAAACATCTACTGATCTACCTTATCTTAATGGGAAACAAAGCAGGAGAGTAGCAATTCTCAATCAGTGTGATTCATTCATATTAACTGAGACATTATCTTAACAATGCCTTGTTTCAACATGTATAAAGAACGACAAAGCAGAAAAGTATCATTCCTAAAACAATGCGACTGATTCATTTTAACAGAGACATTATCTTAACAATACCTTGGTTAAACATGTAGAAAGAACTACAAAGAAGGATAGTACCATTTGTAAAACACCGTAACTGATATATAATAACAGAGACATTATCTGAACAATACATTTCTTAAACATGTACTCCGGCCGATCCCTAACAGAAATGGTACTCCCGCCGATCCCTAACAAGTGTTGCAGTTTTGAACTAAGATTCAGTAGTTAATTCTGAGGAAAGTCGGTACTGACCTTTCAAGACCAAGATTTGAAACAACTCGTGAGGAAGACCTGAGAGAGATCTCAACACATATATGGAAATCAGGTCTCATTTTGTGCAGTTCCACCAAAATTAAGCGAAGCAAAATGTCGCAATAGCAACAAGTTGAATAGTTATCCCTGTTTTAACAGAGGCAAAAAAGGAATCAATTACTGGCCAATAAAGGGGGATGAAACATGCGGCCACAAAAATGGTAATCTCGCCAATCCCTAACAAGTGTTGCAGTTTTGAAATAAGATTCAGTAGTTAATTCTGAGAGTGGCATTGCTTAATTTTACCAGCGGCATTAGATTAACAAAAAGCATAAACAGTTCCAGGGGAGAGTGGGCGCAACAACAACATGTGCTTCCATCTACTTATAAAGGGGGTGATGCAGAGTTTGTTGTAACAAAGCAACAAGCATAATGTCTGGGTTGGTCTCATTTTTGTTCACTACTTAATGGGAAAAGATAGCAATACAATATCTTCAATTCAACATTTATTTAAAACAGTACCAATACAAGTAGCACAACATCTCAAAACACACTGCACGATCATGTGGATGAAGGCAAGTACCAACCTGTCATGACGCACACAAGATCACGTACGAATCTGCCAACATGAATAGGAAATCCAATCTCATTTTGTGTAGTTACTCTGAAATCAAGTAATGTCGCCGGTGTGACATTTAAGTTTGCTATAGCAACAAGTTGAATAGATATCCTTGATTTAACAGAGGCAAAAAAGGAAACAATTACTGCCAATAAAGGAGGATGAAACATGCGGCCACAAAAAGAAGCATCTACCTTATCTTGATGGAAAACAAAGTATAGGACAGTAGCATTTCTAAAACGGTTGCATTGATTCATATTAACAGAGAAATTCTCTTAAAATAGTTCAGTAGTTAATTCTGAGAGTGGATTGCTTAAAATACAATAGATTCAATTCAACATTTATTTAAAACAGTACCAATACAAGTAGCACAACATCTCAAAACACATTGCACGATCATGTGGATGGGACATGGGACATGCCAGCACCATGTGCGTCCACACGTATAAATGGGTGATGCAGAGTATGTAGCCAAGCAGCATATCTGCGTTGGTCCCATATTTGTTCTCTTTGAAACTTTTTTCGATGTGAGGGCAGCAAATCTAGTCCTGCACAAAATACCCGACCCCCCAGTTTCTTTCCCTTTTCAACAAAGAGTTCGGTTCCTTACAGATGTGTGTACTGGGTTACCCCCTTTTTCCCTTTTCGACCAACAAAGCGGCTGTATAGCTAGTCTATACTAATTTCCCTCCCTCCTTTCCTCATTGAACCACGTCCTAGATTCATGCTCCACCCCACCGCACCCTTCTTTCCTCTTTGAACCAAGACCTAGATTCGACTACAGAATTGAAAAAGATCAGCATGCAGCTAGACCAATGACGGTTTCAAAGAAACTTATACCTTAGGGTCGTCGGGATGTGGCAAGGCGTGCGGTGGGAGGTCGGATCTGCCCACACTATGTACGGCAGCGAGGAAGAAGGGGTCGGTGGCCCTCCCGCACAGGCGCTGGGTGAAAGAGAAAAGCGCAGCCGGCAGTGGATTGCCTCCCTCGCCGAAGGCGATAGAGTGAACGCTGCACCTCCTCCCCTTCCCGCTGCGACGGGATCCGGACGCCTCCTTCGCCAGCTGTGAGGGGGTGAGAGAGACAGAGGCCACAACACAGTCTTATTTAGATCTGGTGAAGAGGGTGAGAGACAGTGAATATAGCAAACCCTAGCAAAGGAACGCTGAGCCTCCAGCGTGTATATATATATGTAGTGCGGCGAGAGTGTGGAGAGTGCAAACCCTAGCGAACAAGCGCTGAGGCTCCAGCTTATATATATACTGTAAGTACGGACTGAGCTCCGGTGCCTTAACTGCACCTGCTTTTGGCTGTATGACAGGTGGGCCAGCCACATTTTGGGCCCACCTGTCATAAACCCAAAGGTAGGTGCACTAAAGTCAATGAAGCTGCGTCCATATAGTACTCGTGTATACGACTAATATATAGTGGAGTGGTTTTCTTATTCTCTCCATAACAATCGTTTTAAATTGTGTAAGTACGAAACGAAACTCTTTATTTAACATACCAGTGAAGAAAACTACTACTCCCTCTGTTCCTAAATATTTGTCTTTCTAGAGATTTCAACAAATGACTACATACGGAGCAAAATGAGTGAATCTACACCGTAAAAAATGTCTATATACATCCGTATGTGGTAGTCCATTGCAAACCACTTGAAAGACAAATATTTAGGAACGGAGGGAGTACTTCCGATGAACTAACGATCCATGCGTCCTGGTCGCACTTCCTGTCCTTCACGTGCGGTACACTACCCTCCCGTAAGTGAACAACCACACATGCGCCAAATTATCGGAAACGTGTGAGAGTGTGTACAAATAAAGAATTTTAATTTCAATTATCGGAAAGGTTTGAGAGTATGTACAGTTTGCCCTCTCTAATAATTATGGTTTGTTGGGTTCGGACTAAACTTGGTCAAACTTTACAAAGTTTGACTTCAGTCAAATCTAATATGTGGAGTAAATAAAAATGGAGGGCTACTACGTCCATCCGGGTTTTTAGTCCACACCATTTTTTTAATCAAAGTTAATAGCTGGACAAATAAAATTACAGGGGAGCTAAGGACAAAGTTGTGAGAAGGCTTAGAAATCAATACAAAACTTATGCTCTTAGTACCAACGTCGATCCTTCTTTGAGGAAACATTTGGTTCATAGCCAATTGTGTGATAAAATTGCACCAATGTGAAAGACGACTGCGTCTCCAACGCAACCAAGGTGAACTGACGAAGGATATCATCTTTCTGGGTAACAAGCAAAGAGCACTGATGGAAGAGAGCTTGTTTTTCATTGAAAATCGACCAGCTTCAGCAGCCGACGCAACCATGAGCCGCAACCATGAGCATCGATAGGTCATCGTGGTGATGCATCATCCATTTGGCATCAAGTTTGGGTGAGGCATGATACGTCTCCGTCGTATCTACTTTTCCAAACACTTTTGCCCTTATTTTGGACTCTAACTTGCATGATTTGAATGTAACTAACCCGGACTGACGCTGTTTTCAGCAGAATTGCCATGGTGTTATTTATGTGCAGAAACAAAAGTTCTCGGAATGACCTGAAACTTCACGGAGATTATTTCTGGAAATAATAAAAAATATTGGCGAAAGAATCAAGGCCAGGGGGCCCACACCCTCTCCACGAGGGTGGGGGTGCGCCCCCCCTGCCTCGTGGGCCCCCTGGAGCTCCACCGACCTCAACTCCAACTCCATATATTCGTGTTCGGGGAGAAAAAAATCAGAGAGAAAGATTCATCGCGTTTTACGATACGGAGCCGCCGCCAAGCCCTAAACTCTCTCAGGAGGGCTGATCTGGAGTCTGTTCGGGGCTCCGGAGAGGGGAATCCGTCGCCATCGTCATCACCAACCATCCTCCATCACCAATTTCATGATGCTCACCGTCGTGCGTGAGTAATTCCATCGTAGGCTTGCTGGACGGTGATGGGTTGGATGAGATTTATCATGTAATCGAGTTAGATTTGTTAGCGTTTGATCCCTAGTATCCACTATGTTCTGAGATTGATGTTGCTATTACTTTGCTATGCTTAATGTTTGTCACTAGGGCCCGAGTGCCATGATTTCAGATCTGAACCTATTATGTTTTCATGAATATATGTGAGTTCTTGATCCTATCTTGCAAGTCTATAGTCACCTACTATGTGTTATGATCCGGCAACCACGAAGTGACAATAATCGGGACCACTCCCGGTGATGACCGTAGTTTGAGGAGTTCATGTATTCACTATGTGTTAATGCATTGGTCCGGTACTCTATTAAAAGGAGGCCTTAATATCCCTTAGTTTCCATTAGGACCCCGCTGCCACGGGAGGGTAGGACAAAACATGTCATGCAAGTTCTTTTCCATAAGCACGTATGACTATATTCGGAATGCATGCCTACATGACATTGATGAATTGGAGCTAGTTCTGTGTCACCCTATGTTATGATTGTTACATGATGAACCGCATCCAGCATAATTCTCCATCACTGATCCAATGCCTATGAGCTTTTCACATATTGTTCTTCGCTTATTTACTTTTCTGTTGCTACTGTTACAATCACTACAAAACCCAAAAATATTACTTTTGCTACTGTTACCGTTACTTCCATACTACTTTGCTACTAAATACTTTGCTGCAGATATTAAGTTATCCAGGTGTGGTTGAATTGACGACTCAACTGCTAATACTTGAGAATATTCTTTGGATCCCCTTGTGTTGAATCAATAAATTTGGGTTGAATACTCTACCCTCGAAAACTGTTGCGATCCCCTATACTTGTGGGTTATCAAGACTATTATCTGGTGCCGTTGCCGGGGAGCATAGCTCTATTCTTTGAGTCACTTGGGATTTATATCTGCTGGTCACTATGAAGAACTTGAAAGACGTGAAAACAAAAAATTATCCCTCAACTACGAGGGGAGGTAAGGAACTGCCATCTAGCTCTGCACTTGATTCACCTTCTGTTTTGAGTAAGCTTGCGACACCTAAACCTGCTTCTGCTATTAATTCTGATATGTCGCATGTTATTGATGATGCCACTTCTGCTATGCATGATACTTATGATGAAACTACTTCTATGCTTGATAATACTATGCCACTTGGTGAATTTCTTGATGAACAACTTGCTAGGGCTAGAGAGAACGAAATTTTTGAAACTGATAATATTGATGAAAGTGATGATGAAGACTCTCCCAATAAATATGAATTGCCTGTTGTGCCTGAGGGCTATGTTATGGATTAAGAAACGGCTAGAGACTTTCTTGCTTGCAATGATAGAAGTGATCTTAATAAATTATTAGATAAGCTGAAACAAAAAACTTTGAATGCTAGAATGAAATATGATCCTGCTTATGCTACTTCACCTATCTTTATTACTGATAAGGATTATGAATTCTCTGTTGATCCTGATATAATTACTTTGGTGGAATCTGATCCTTTTTATGGTTATGAATTTGAAACTGTTGTGGCACATCTTACTAAATTAAATGATATAGCCACCCGTTCACTAATGATGAGAAAACTTGCTACTATTATATCCTTCAAATATTTCCGTTCTCATTAAAGGGTGATGCTAAGATATGGTTCAATTCTCTTGATCCTGGTTGTGTGCGTAGTCCCCAGGACATTATTTATTACTTCTCTGCTAAATATTCCCCTGCTCATAAAAAACAAGCTGCTTTAAGGGATATATATAATTTTGTGCAAATTGAAGAAGAGAGTCTCACATAAGCTTGGGGGAGGCTTCTCCAATTACTTAATGCTTTGCCTGATCATCCTCTTAAGAAAAATTAAATACTTGATATCTTTTATAATGGACTAACCGATGCTTCCAGAGACCACCTGGATAGTTGTGCTGGTTCTGTTTTCAGGGAAAGAACACCAGATGAAGCTGAAATTCTATTGAATAATATGTTGACTAATGAAAATAATTGGACACTTCCTGAGCCAACTCCTGAGCCTATTCCTAAGCCAACTCTGAAGAAAAGGGGTGTTTTATTTCTCATTCCTGAAGATATGCAAGAGGCAAAGAAATCTATGAAAGAAAAGGGTATTAAAGCTGAAGATGTTAAGAACTTACCTCCTATTGAAGAAATACATGGTCTTAGTTTACCCCTGTTGAAGAAATACATGGTCTTAATCCATCACCTATGGAAGAAACACATGGTCTTAATAACCCGACACAAGTAGTAAAGGTAAATTCTCTCTATAGATATGATAAAGTTGAGATCCCTCCTACTAAGTTTGCTAGCCAATGTTTGGATGAGTTTGATAATTTTATGGTTAAGCAAGAAGACTTCAATGCTTATTTTGGTAGACTATTAAAACAAAATGCTTATATGATTGAACACTTGGGTGATTATATGTCTAGAGTTAAAGGTGAACTTAAACTCATTAGTAAACATGCTTCTATGGTTACCACTCAAGTAGAACAAGTACTTAAAGCTCAGAATGATTTGCTCAATGAATTAAATAGTAAGAATAATGACTATGCTGTTAGAGTGGCTACTAGAACTGGTAAGATGACTCAGGAACCTTTGTATCCCGAAGGCCATCCTAAGAGAATTGAGCAAGATTCTCAGAGAAATAATATAGATGCACCTAGTCCTTCTAAAAAGAAGAAAAAGAAAAATGATAGGACTTTGCATGCTTCTAGTGAACCTATTGCTGAACCACCTGAGAATCCAAATGATATTTCTATTTCTGATGCTGAAACACAATCTGGTGATGAACATGAACCTAGTGATAATGTTAATGATGATGTTCATGTTGATGCTCAACCTAGTAATGACAATGATGTAGAAATTGAACCTGCTGTTGATCTTGATAACCCACAATCAAAGAATCAACGTTATGATAGGAGAGACTTTGTTGCTAGGAAACACGATAAAGAAAGGGAACCATGGGTTCAGAAACCATGCCTTTTCTTCCTAAACCATCCAAGAAAAAGGATGATGAGGATTTTGAGCGCTTTGCTGAAATGATTAGACCTATCTTTTTGCGTATGCGATTAACTGATATGCTCAAAATGAATCCTTATGCTAAGTATATGAAAGAAATTGTTACTAATAAAAGAAAGATACCGGAAGATGAAATTTCCACCATGCTTGCTAATTATAATTTTAAGGGTGGAATACCTAAGAAGTTAGGAAATCCAGGAGTACCCACTATACCATGCTCCATTAAAAGAAACTATGTTAGAACAGCTTTATGTGATCTTGGAGCCGGTGTTAGTGTTATGCCTCTCTCTTTATATCGTAGACTTGATTTGAATAAGTTGACACCTACTGAAATATCTTTGCAAATGGCCGATAAATCAACTGCTATACCTGTCGGTATTTGTGAGGATGTGCCTGTTGTGGTTGCAAATGTTACTATTTTAACGGACTTTGTTATTCATGATATTCCCGAGGACGATAGTATGTCTATTATTCTTGGAAGACCCTTTTTGAATACTGCAGGGGCTGTTATTGATTGCAACAAAGGCAATGTCACTTTTCATGTTAATGGTAATGAGCATACGGTACACTTTCCGAGGAAACAACCTCAAGTCCACAGTATTAATTCTATTGGAAAAATTCCATCGATTATTTTTGGAGGTTTTGAATTTCCTCTTCCTACTGTCAAAAAGAGATATGATATTCTTATTATTGGGGATGTGCATATCCCCGTTGAGGTAACATAGTGTTATTCGAAATTTCTCCGGTTCCATGTTAGTCGGAATGAGTTTGTTAACAAGACTTGATCAACCTTGTTAGTGGATTCCTTTTGATGAGCATGAGATGGATGAAGTTAGAAAGCACAACCTTCTATACCCCCTTTTTACTTTCTGTTATTTAGTTGAAATAAAGTAAAAATAGTATTTTTCTGTCTGTTTTCTGAATTATCCGTGCAATAAAAAAATACCCCGAAAATAAAAGTTCTCCAAATGCCCTGCCAATTTAATATGATTTTTTCTGGAATATTTGAGAATATCTGGCACTGAGAACACGGCAGGGGGAGCAAGCACCTAGGCACGAGGGTCCAGGGCGCGCCCACCCCCTGGGCGCGCCCCCTGCCTCGTGGGCCCACGGTGGCTCCCCTCCACTTATTCCTGCACCCACACACTTCTTCTTCCTCCCAAAAAAATCACCAACCAGCTCAAGCATGAGTTCTAGCTCATTTTGCTGCGATTTTTGATCTCCTTGCTCAAAGCACCTCTTTCAAAACTGCTTTGGGGGATTGTTCCTTGGTATGTGACTCCTCCATTGGTCCAATTAGTTTTTGTTCTAGCGCTTTATTCATTGCAAATTTGTGCTGTCTAGGTGACCATGTTCTTGAGCTTGCATGTCAAATTTATATGGTTCCAAGTAGTTCTAATGCATGATATAGTTCTAGGCACTTGAAGGAGTAGTTGCTATCAATTTTGTTGAGCTTCATTCACTTTTATTTGAAGTTACTAAAAATTTGAGAAATTTTTCAGAGGAAGAAACATGTTTAGGAAAATGTATCAAGGTGGTTCTTCAAGGAAGCAAGGACCCAGGCTTGCAATGCGCGATGCTGATGATGAACCACCAAGGGATGCTCCAGTACGGGCTTGTGAATGGCCTTCAGAGGACTTCATGGATCAAGCAGGAATGAAGGAAGAATTTAACGCATATGTGCGTAACGCTGATCTTGTGAGCTTCGAGGCAGATAAGTGCCGTCAGTACCACTATCTCACTAGTTCCTTTGTGAGGAGGTTTGAATTTTCATCTTCACGCAATTCTCAAACTGTCCTGTTTGATCTTTATGAAAATTCTTATACTATGGACTTAGAGGATTTTACCACTTCTTGCAAACTTCAACAATGGGGTAGTACTAGTGAACCTCGCGAATCTGAATTTAGAGATTTTCCTGCTAGTATAACTGTGGGGGAATCTAGAGACATAGCACAAGCTACCATAGGGAGCATTCATTTTCCTGCTATACATTATTTTGCTCTCTTCATAGGTAGGTGCATAAATGGTAAGGATGAAGCATGTCACATGTGTGTCCCTGACCTCAGTATTCTCAGGAGTGCTGTGTTAGGAGATAAACATTATAATTTGGGAGCCATTGTTGCATGTAGGTTGCATCGTAATAGATTTAATGGAGATTTATTTGGTGGAATTTATGCATCCCGTTTAGCTAATTTTCTTGGTGTAACACGTGAGGATGATATTGAGTTGCCTCCTGCTTATTTTTATTATGAGGCTATGGTTCGTCATCGTTTTGTTGAGAGGAACGATCAGTTCCTCCAGTACCGACTAATCTTTGACAGACGACGCACCTATCACGTCGCTCTCCCTGCTTCTACTTTCTTTGACTTTCAGGCAAAAGGGAGATATTTTATAACCAGAGAGGAGGCGGACGAGTATAAGGGGAGGACAGAGACAGCCCGCCTCCAAGCTGCAGCCCACGATGCAATAGCCGCTGCATCTCAGTATGACCCCAGCTACAACTATGGATATCCGCCAGGCCAGCCTTGGCAATAAACCAACTTAGGCCAAAAGCCTAAGCTTGTGGGAGTACGTATCTCTCACCGACATTACATTTATGTTTACACACTCATTGCCAGATGTCGGTGCTCATACTCTTTCACTGTAATATCCATGCTAGTTTATTTTCTTTTCTTGCTTTCTTCTTGTGAGTTTGATAAACCTTAAGAAAAACTAAAAAAAATTAGTTGTAGCTTTTAGCTAGTTTACTTTTCATGCTGTAGTAGTAATAATTAAAAGAAAACCCAAAAATATTTCCTGTTCTTCTTTTGCTTGTTGGGAGCTTTCGCATGTAAATAGTTTTATTTCTTTTTCTTTTCTTTGGGGGTCGATAGGAGAAGACCATAATGAAAATGTTGAAGTGGCTCTTATATGCATTATTGTTGATTTAACCAAGAGCCATATTACCTTGTCTTCTCCTGTTTATTGAATGCTCGCAGATTCCAGCTTAGTCCAATGCACGTGCACTATTATTATTATTCACATCGTTCGGTCGTGCGAGTGAAAGGCAATAATGACGATATATGATGGACTGATTGAGATGGGAGAAGCTGGTATGAACTCGACCTCTCTTGTTTTTGTAAATATGATTAGTTCATCGTTCCTGATTTAGCCTATTATAAATAAACATGTTTGCAATGAAAATTAGAGATTATAGTTGCTTATGCCATGCTTAATTAGCTAGGAGTTTATAATGGTTTACCTTGCGTGCCAACATGCTATTAAAATGGTTGTGATGTGGTATGATAGGGTGGTATCCACCTTTGAAGGATACAAGTGGCTTGACTTGGCACATGTTCACACATGTAGTTGAAACAAATCAACATAGCCTTCATGATATTTATGTTCATGGTGGATTATATCCTACTCATGCTTGCACTCAATGTTCATTAATTTTAATGCATGTTCATGACTGTTATCGCTCTCTAGTTGGTCGCTTCCCAGTCTTTTTCTAGCCTTCACTTGTACTAAGCGGGAATACTGCTTGTGCATCCAATCCCTTAAACCCCAAAGTTATGTCAAATGAGTCCACTATACCTTCCTATATGCGATATCTACCTGCCGTTCCAAGTAAATTTGTATGTGCCAAACTCTAAACCTTCAAATGAAATTCTGTTTTGTATGCTCGAATAGCTCATGTATCAACTAGGGTTGTCCGTATCTTCCATGTTAGGCGGCTTATTATCAAGTGGAGTGGACTCCGATCCTCACTCACGAGAAAATGGCTGGTCACCGGGATGCCCAGTCCCATGCTTTATGCAAATCAAATCAAAATAATTGCAAACAAAACTCCCCCGGGACTGTTGTTAGTTGGAGGCACTCGTTGTTTCGAGCAAGCCATGGATTGATGCTTGTTGGTGGAGGGGGAGTATAAACTTTACCATTCTGTTTGGGAACCGCCTATAATGTGTGTAGCATGGAAGATATCGCCATCTCTCGGTTGTTATGTTGACAATGAAAGTATGCCGCTCAAAATATTATTTATCTCTGCTTTAAAATCAAGCTCTGGCACCTCTACAAATCCATGCTTCCCTCTACGAAGGGCCTATCTATTTACTTTTATGTTGAGTCATCACCCTCTTATAAAAAAGCACCAGCTGGAGAGCACCGCTGTCATTTGCCTCCATTACTATTAATTTATATTGGGTATGACTATGACTGGATCTCTTTTACCATGAATTACAATGTTTAGTCAGTCCTTGATCTTTAAAGGTGCTCTATGTTTTGCGGTCTCAGAAAGGGCTAGTGAGATACCATCTTGTTATATCATATTATGATTGTTTTGAGAAAGTGTTGTCATCCGAGATTTATTATTATTGCTCGCTAGTTGATTATGCCATTGATATGAGTAAACATGAGACCTAAGTTTTATTGTGAATATGGTTAGTTCATAATCTTTGCTGAAAACTTGAATGCTGGCTTTACATATTTACAACAACAAGAGAAAACAGAGTTTGTAAAAGTTTTTCTTTATCACTTTCAGTTTATCAACTGAATTGCTTGAGGACAAGCAAAGGTTTAAGCATGGGGGAGTTGATACGTCTCCGTCGTATCTACTTTTCCAAACACTTTTGCCCTTGTTTTGGACTCTAACTTGCATGGTTTGAACGGAACTAACCCGGACTGACGCTGTTTTCAGCAGAATTGCCATGGTGTTATTTATGTGCAGAAACAGAAGTTCTCGGAAGGACCTGAAACTTCACGGTGATTATTTTTGGAAATAATAAAAAATACTGGTGAAAGAATCAAGGCTAGGGGCCCACACCCTCTCCACGAGAGTGGGGGGCGCGCCTGCCCCCCTGGGCGCGCCCCCCTGCCTCGTGGCCCCCCTGGAGCTCCACCGACCTCAACTCCAACTCCATATATTCGTGTTCAGGGAGAAAAAAATCAGAGAGAAAGATTCATCGCGTTTTACGATACGGAGCCGCCGCCAAGCCCTAAACTCTCTCGGGAGGGCTGATCTGGAGTCCGTTCGAGGCTCCAGAGAGGGGAATCCGTCGCCATCGTCATCACCAACCATCCTCCATCACCAATTTCATGATGCTCACCGCCGTGCGTGAGTAATTCCATCGTAGGCTTGCTGGACGGTGATAGGTTGGATGAGATTTATCATGTAATCGAGTTAGATTTGTTAGGGTTTGATCCCTAGTATCCACTATGTTATGAGATTGATGTTGCTATGACTTTGCTATGCTTAATGCTTGTCACTAGGGCCCGAGTGCCATGATTTCAGATCTGAACCTATTATGTTTTCATGAATATATGTGAGTTCTTGATCCTATCTTGCAAGTCTATAGTCACCTACTATGTGTTATGATCCAGCAACCCCGAAGTGACAATAATCGGGACCACTCCCAGTGATGAGCGTAGTTTGAGGAGTTCATGTATTCACTATGTGTTAATGCTTTGGTCCGGTACTCTATTAAAAGGAGGCCTTAATATCCCTTAGTTTCCATTAGGACCCTGCTGCCATGGGAGGGTAGGACAAAAGATGTCATGCAAGTTCTTTTCCATAAGCACGTATGACTATATTCGGAATACATGCCTACATTACATTGATGAATTGGAGCTAGTTCTGTGTCACCCTATGTTATGATTGTTACATGATGAACCGCATCCGGCATAATTCTCCATCACCGATCCAATGCCTACGAGCTTTTCACATATTGTTCTTCGCTTATTTACTTTTCCGTTGCTACTGTTACAATCACTACAAAACCCAAAAATATTACTTTTGCTACTGTTACCGTTACTTCCATACTACTTTGCTACTAAATACTTTGCTGCAGATATTAAGTTATCCAGGTGTGGTTGAATTGACGACTCAACTGCTAATACTTGAGAATATTCTTTGGATCCCCTTGTGTCGAATCAATAAATTTGGGTTGAATACTCTACCCTCGAAAACTGTTGCGATCCCCTATACTTGTGGGTTATCAAGGCACCTATGAAGTTCGACAAATCCTCACTGTGGTCTGTTTCTTCTCAGTAGTCATGCTCGAGGAAGGAAGAACCACGTGGCAGAGGACAGTGAGGAAGAACAACAATGGCCATCCAATTTTGTGCAATTCCACTAAAATTGAGGAAGACATGCCCGGGTATGGAGATACGCATCGCTGTTTCCAAAAATATAAAAAAGGGATATAGTGTTGTTACTTTGTTTTACAAGATTAACAACGACATCTCAATTGTTAATAAGAATTATGAAAAGTACACCAACAAACAGAAGCATCATGATTATCTTGATGGGAACTAAACTAGGATACCCGAGAAAAAAAACATTTCTTCATTTAACCAGTGATAGTATTAGATTAGCAGCAACAATAGGAGCATATGGACAATAACCGCACAACCACCATGTACATTTTGTCGAAACAAAATGTATACCTCCACCGAGGCCTAAATCAGGACAACTTTTCGAGTGACATTTCCTCTATAATAGTAGGTGATGTTGGACCAGCCGATGAACCCTAGCTACTATACACGGGGAGCTGGGGAGTAGTCGCATAGAAGAAAACCCGCATGCAGCAACCTGGGGAGCTGGACCAGTACAAGAAGTTATACCTCAGGTGGGCGAGATGTCGCTTCTGCCCACACGACGGCAGCGAACAAGGGCGCGGAGGACCTTCGTCCGCGCCAGTGCCGGCTCTGAGAGGATGGTGCACATCGGCTTCCTCCATCGCCGACGGCGACAACGTCAACGCTGCACCTCCTTGCCTCTCGCAGCGGACGGGATTCGGCCAGATCTGTGACCACCGGTGAGGAGAGAGATAGTGTGGACACTGTCATCTTGTTTTGATATGGAGAGGGTGAGAGAGCGAGACGTGAGAAACTCTATCAAACAAGAGGCTATAATGGAGTAAAACAATCTCTCCATAGCAGTGGTTTTAAATAGAATATGCGCGTTCCCAGAAAAAAGAAACAAAAATTGGCGGACAATTTTTTAACGTACCAAGAAAGAAAACTCTATCAAAAACACGCCCCCGCTTCCAGGTCGCGAGATTCGTCGTGCACACACACATAGACATAGACATGCATATCCGTGTTTACGTAAAATTCCATTTCCATCTCCATCTCCAATCATATTTGTCCAACTGGCACCTTATTTACGCTGTTAATTATATACGTGGTAATATTAACGTACATCATCTCTTGTTTGCGGGCGTTCGGACCGCTGCCACGGCCGCTCCTGACCAACCCGAACCCTCTTCATCACCCGCGCGTGCTTCCCGCCCGGAACGGTCAGTGCCGCATTCATGCCCGGCCAGAGTGGACGCGACCTCTCACTGGCGCCAGCATTGAAGCGGCGCGCGGCCGAGAGAGCGTCGCCCGCGCCGCTTCTTGGTGCACGCGACTGCTCCGCGTTCAAAGGTCGCAATAGCCGGCCACAACATGCATGTAAAAAGTTCTTGGGAGTCCATGCTACAGCTAGCTGTCCTCCCCCAACTCTTCAATCTCTTCCTGTAGTACTAGTACTCCATGGCGCGATCCATCGACAAGCAGGCGGGAAAGTTATCGTATACTCGGTTTTCGGTGAGTGGCATGTCAAGCGACCGTGTGGGTCGAGCCGTGGAGGAGGGTGAGACATGAACGCGACAGACGCGATTTAAACGTTGGTTTTGCTCGATGGCGCGATCCAACGAAACGAAACGTTGGTTTCTCTCCGTTTCGATTTTTTCTCCGGAAAAACGGAAACTTTCCACTCCATTTCCATTCCTACTCCAAGGTTGCCCCGTTACAACATTCCATCAAATACAAAGGAAAACTAACACGCATGCTGATGCATCTCAATGATTCACAGATCATAGCCAATATTTACTTTACAACTAAAGACAAAAGTTGTGAGAGCGTGTACGAAAGAAAAACTACTGATGGGTTCACTACGACTTAAACCCTAAACCCTAAACAGGATTAAATTTCCTGGCCAGGTAGAACCTGTCGAAGGAAAGACGGCTGGCATCCTCGGATCATATGATGCTTTTGTGCAGTTCCACTAAAATCGAGCTGAGCATCCCTGATGGCAAAGATATTGAAGAAGTGTGATTAGAATAATAGTACTGGCACTAGTTCTTGAGACATAAACTCATCACAAGTAGAAGCCGGTAGAAGTAGAGAAAGATCGACATGGAGATGGAGCTACGTGGGGAGCTGGGCAGTGGAGCAAGCCGGCTCCAAAAGGAAGATGGACTACCTGGGACATCGGGTTGTAGCTAGAAGGGCGGTTGGGACGCGGCATTGGCCCAGACCGCGGTGACCCCCGATTGGGACGCACCGACTGTGGATTTTCTCCCTCGCCAATGTCGACCGTGTCTACGCAGAACATTGTTCCCTTCCCCCAGCTGCGGGATCAGGCCGGATATGTGACCAGCGGTGTGGCCACCGTCGTTCTATGCTTGTGAAGAGAGCAACCCAAGCAAGCAGGCTTGTAGCTTAGGCTCCTGCTAGTGTATATATAGTGGTTTTCTTTTTCTCTCCATATCAACCATTTTATATTGCGTACGTGTCATTGAAGAGTGAAATGATGGTTGCTTCTTCCGACTAACTTACTGTGTGATTTGACTGCTCCTTTAGTGGCCCCTACACGTACTCCCCCTACGTGTATGCAATAGTCACACGTACACATGGGCACAAAAACGTGCGCCACGCCCTAATGCATGCATGTCCGAGCACACGACGGAACACACACGGTCACGCTCAAGTGCTCAACCTACACGTGCATGCACACACATACTCAGCCAGGGTGAGCTAGTGACCGTATAAACACCGGAAAATGTATATATTGAGCGCAATTAGCGTATTATGAAGTCCACTGGCCATATTTTTACAAATATACAGTGACAGACAGTGTATTTATCTCGTTTGAAGTTAAGCCATATTAACCGGAGAGGAGGCAGCATGGACTAGCATTACTTTGCTGTGTCCCGTCAACTTGCCGAACGAGGAGAAGAAACTTTTGACTAATGCAAGCTCTCCTTCGCTCAGGCGGTGGACGTGCAACAGTTAATTCGGTGTCAGATTGCCAGAAGTATACACTATACTAGTACTATTATTGTTGCACTTCCCGAAGAGGCGAACAACCAAGCACAAAGTTTACTAGTACTAGTACTACTAGTATAGTCTATAGAGGTATGTACTATACTAGTACTAGGAACCGGATGGAGGAGCGTCTGCACTCTTATTATATTTTTAAAATGCGATAAAGCAATCTTCAACACATTTGGTTCTCTTCGAGGGTTCTCACATGTGATAATGGAAGTTGATTGCATGGAACACTCGCCACAATTCTCGCTTAATTCTGGCTCATATCCTGTTACAAATAGGAGCGCTCGGTAATATTTCCTCTTTTTTTGTTATTCAGCATGTAAACAGGTCAGCAAACCTTGCGGCGCATCTTTGTGCGAACCGTGCTTGCTGCACTTTGAATGTGGCCGAGAGCTGGCTTGATGAAACACCTCGTTTCCTACTTCTTTTTTTGCGGGGTACCTCCCTTCCTAGTGACCAGTGTCTTGGCTGATCGTCCTAAGAATGCTTATATATGAATAAAGCTCTCTCATTTACCGGAAAGGAGGGAGTATGGACTAGCACTACTTGTTGGTGTGTCCTGTCAACTCGCAGAACGAGGAGAAGCTTGCAGGACAAGGTGAAGCTCGCTTACGCCTTTTGACTAATGCAACGTACCCTCGCCCAGGCGGTGGACATGCATCAGTTCATTCGGTGTCAGATTGCCAGAGGCATACACTGTAGTACCGAACATGCGGAGTACCATCATTGTTCGACTTCACGAAGAGGCGAAGAGCCAAGCGCAAGGTTTAGTAGTATGAGTAGTACTACTACTAGAACCGCATGGTGGAGCCTCTGTACTCTTATTTTTTTAATCACTGATAAAGTACACATTTATTCCGGAGAAGGGCGGAAAACGGCAGGCCAACATGTAATGATGATATCGATCAACCATGCTCGAATATATCTTGGCCTCCGTGCGAGCCCGTCTGTGTGTTCTCGCTCCTCGTCTCTCTCAAGGAACGGTGGGTTGGCCATTTTGCCGTCAATTGAGATCGGTTTGCTCACACTCCGGTCCCACATGTCAGTGATATGCCAAGAGGAGGTGCGTTGACCGACTAGCCATACGCGTACTTGGTTTTGCACCTTCATACTACTCCTCCCTCCGTCACAGTTTACAGGGCGCGCTTCATTATGATGCATTTCTCTCAATGCATTTCCACCACCAGAGAGACTTTAGACGCGTTTGGTTTAATGCTCAATTAATTAGGGCGTGGTAACCGCAATTTTCTCTCGATGTAGTACTACGGAGTGGAGTAAGTGCATGCATGTGTGTACCCGGGGTGGAAGCACTGCATGCATGTGTGTACGCATTATTTCCTCTAGTAGTAATAGATGCCGTGCTATAACTACCAATGCTATTTTTCAGGCCGATCGCTAGTCGCCTTGGTCCTAGAGATTTTTCTCTTTTTCTGAAACGCGCTCTATAAACAGTGACGGATGGAGTAGTATGAGCGGATTCAAACAAGAGCGTATTGATGGTTGCTTCTTCAGAGCAACTTACAGTGGGAAAGGTGGGGCTTATGATTTGACTACTCATTACTCACTATTAATGCGGCGCAACGACCGGTCTGAGTCTCCCATGCGGCTGTGCACTACCCCCTCGGTTCTTAAATATACTCCGGAGTATTTGTCTTTCTAGAGATTTCAACGAGTGACTACTCAAATATTTTTCTTTTTAGAGATTCAAATGGACTACTACATACGGATGTATATAGACATATTTTAGAGTGTAGATTCACTCATTTTGCTCCGTATGTAGTCACTTGTTGAAATCTCTAGAAAGACAAATATTTAGGAACGGAGGGAGTACACATACGAAGCAAAATGAGTGAATCTACACTCTAAAATATGCCCATTTGAAATTTGTAAAAAGACAAATATTTAGGAACGAAGGAGTATAATTTTGTGCATGGCACATGGACCCGGATGCCGAAGAGGGTTCTGGCAATGCTATAGCTTCCAGCATTTGTTTACATAATTGACGTACTATATAAATAATTTTCCAACGACATGAAATTGTACAATGGTGTGAGCTTTCAGCTTTTGTTTCGTGTGTCTTGCCATCGATGCTCTTTCGGAAACAATAAAAACTAACTTCCTTGCTAATCAGAGCTAATATTTACATCACAACTGAAGACAAAGTTGTGAGAAGGTGTTAAATTAAAATTGATCCATGCTTTCATTGGCAGCAACGTCCCCCCAGCTCTGTCTAAATCAACAAGGCATGTTGGGAAAAAAGTAGCTGTCTGGAGCATGCAACATTCCGATCATTTTGTGCAGTTCCACTAAAATAGAGCTTGGCGTCCCTGTTCCAAAGATATTAAGTGTGATTACGATAATAGAGGACTGCTGATGAAACAATAAACACACAAATAGAAGGCGGTCACGTTTGCAGTCTCTCTTAAGACTAACTAGTTGCAGAAGATTAGGCTCGGAGTTGGATGAGGAGGATAGAGCAAAACCAATCTCCCTTTGTGCAGTCGCACTGAAATGTAGAGACGTTGCCCGTGTGATATTTTGGTAGAACTGCACAAAACACTCTTAAGAAAAAAGTGATTTGTGCAGTTCACCAAAAGGTCGCAATAGCAACGAGGTCAAATGGATAGCCCTGTTTGCAAAAAAGAGGTAGAAAGGAAACAATTACTGGCCAATAACAGTTGATGACACATGTGACGACAAAAAAGAAGCATATTCCTTGTCCTAAGGGAAGATAACAACACGGTTGTGTTTGTCTAAAACGGTGTGAGGACGAGATTGCAATATGGAAAGTACGCCGGACGAGCTACGTTTTGGGCAAAGAACTATGGAAGATCCACATGCAGCGATGTGGGAAGACAGGCAGTGGAGCAAGGCCGGAGGGGATACCTGGAGGTCGTCGGAATGTAACTAGGTGAGCGGCGGCGGGCGGAATCTGCCCATACTGTGGCAGCGAGCAGGTGGCGTAGGCCCTACCACGCCGGAGCTTGGTCAGAGAGAACAGCGTGTACCGTAGATCGGGACGTGCTGCCTCGGGGGCATCGAACGGAGAAACGACGCACGTCCTCCCTTTCCGCCGGCGGACTGGATGCGGCCGGATCAGTGACCAAGGTGAGAGAGAGAGAGGCCACCGTAGCCTTGTGTGAGATACTCTGAAGAGAGACAAACCAGGCAGGTAGGATCCATTGTATATAGTGGAGCGGACTACCTTTTTCTCCATAAAAATCGTTTTATATTCTGTGTACGTGCCATTGAGCGATATAACTTTATTTAAAAATAACGCGCCAATGCATCAAGTCGAACTTTGTTTCGTGCACGCGTGGTACACGACCTCCATAGGTAAACAACCGCTACACGCGTTCAAATTAGCACGTGGGCTGCCATTTCGTACAGAAATGAGCTCCACCGTGTACCCGCGCGGGTGTGGCTGGGCACGAAGCGCAAGTATGTGCACGGTGCACCTATTCTCTTCTTGTATACGTACACCACCTACGTGGGGTTGTGTGAGAGAGATACAAACATAGAGAGATATAGTGTGTGGGTTCGTGAGAGTTTTTTTTGGGGGGGGGGGGTCAATCAAAAAATGTAAAATATGCAATGTGTGTGAAATAGAGTCCTGGATATATCATATATATAGAGGGAGCGATCCACGAGAAGAGAGTGGAGGTATCATCGGCTTGAGGTGTCCATAGAATTGAAGAGAGGGATGGTGTGTGTGTGCGCGCGCGATCGATAGAGAGTGCCATCGAATTTGTGTGTGCCCACGTCAAAGATATAGAGTGGCTGGCCTACTGGAACGTGAGAGGGGACAGGTGCAGTTTGTCTTTGTGGCATGGATACCTACCTACAGCGCTCGACTATTGATGTGTGGTGGGGGGAGGGAGGCCTAATTAACTATAGAGGTACAATGGCTGGTATATGTGCGGAGGAGGAGAGAGGCCTACCTCATGTATTAAGGGAGATCAATCTACCTCATGTATTAAGGGAGATCGATCGGCATCCATGCATATGTGTAGGAGAGGAATAAGGTTAGGAGAGAGACAGAGCTAGAGTGTTGGAGGGGGTGGTAGTGGAGTTGCTTCTAACAAATGGTGGGATAGGCTTGCTAGACAACCGGAGGGCGCGCCTGCAATATCAATAAGAGAGGGGATGGCTGCCTGTCTGTGCACATGCGTGTGAGAGACGGGTCAGGAGGCATGCACGAATGATGAGGGGGGCGATATGGCTATGGTAAGCAGACATAACTACATAGGAAGATCAATCGTCCTTTGTCAGAGAAAGGAGAGACATAACTTGTGAGGTACGTCGATCGATGGGGGGGTAGTTAAAGTCGACCTAGGTATATGTTGGGAGATCGATCGGTATACATGCATGTGTGTGTTAGAAGCAAATGAGGCATGGGGAGAAGGATAGAGAGAGAGGGATGCATCTAGGAGGTGGTGCTAGAGTCATACTATATCGAGGGGGGAGGAGTGTGTGATTACGAGATCGGTGAAAAGAGTGGTGGGAGTGAGGCATGGACGGTGATAAGAGAAGAGGGGAAGCTTGTGTTTTGTGCTAGGCACACCTGGCTAGAGAGGCATATCGATCGATGTGTGCCGTAAAGAAGGAGCTGGGGGGCCTACACACACCGTGGGTGAACGACCTAAAGTGAAAAGACGAATTTGCATGATGGCGCTAGAGAATGCTGAGGGAGGGTGAGAGGGATGCGGGCGTGTGCATGCACGAGAGAAAGTTAATTAGCGCTAGCTAGCTACAAAGATAAGAGGATTGTGTGGGTGTAAAAGACGAATAGAGATCATACTTCATTATAAAAAGAGAATTCGGATATTTGAAGAATTTATCATAGTGTTTTAAACCGACACATGTGTGAATATATATAACGGTGATACACATGGTGTGATTATGAACATGTTATACTACATATAATATATTTTATCTCTACTCTTATAAAAAACGGAGTTGTTGATGATGGTGTGCCTGCCATCCTGCAATATAGGACGTCCGATTTATATCTGACGGATAGGAAGGAAACTATGGCAATTTTGAAAAAAGATACCCACACCCCTCTCCATGTTTGCAAATTAGGCCTCCCCTTGATCATGTTGATGTTCTGTGGAACACATGGGCATCTTGCTAGTACTACGTATAATATATAGAACATCGATCATAATTTGGGCTAATGTGTGGCTTTTGCAGCTCAGGTCTAAATACTTGTCATAATGTAGGGGGCGGGGCACTATACTATGTGTGATAAACACGGTGTACACGTATGGAACATGGTTTAGATTATGAATATATAGTTAGTACATCAAATGTACTATTATTTGGAATCAACATCAAGTGTATTCAAAAAATAGAATTCGAGTTCATGTAGTACACATAGTTCATATCTATCTCTATAGTAATCATGTGGTGTGTTATTAAGGTAATACACGAATGATGGTTGAAGTTGGCAACAATCATGATTGTAGATTCTTATTGAAATAGAGAAACGAATACAAATTCAGTTCGAATTGCAGCGGTAGTATAGACATTTGGAATGCACTAAAATGTTGGTATGAGTAGGTTACATGCATTATACAGCAAGCGAAAAAATTTAATTGGACATAACATGGATTCATACTCCCTCCTTCCATCTATATAGGGCGTAATGCGTTTTTTAAGACCGCCTTTGACTATTGACAAGATTAATAGTACATGACATGCACAATGTGAAAATTATATCATTGAAAGAACCTTTCACGGACGAATTTAACGGTGTGCTTTGTGTAAGTTGCATGTCTTATATTATTCCTCTAATATTTGGTCAAAATTAGCATCGAAAAACACATTAGGACTTATATAGATGGAAGGAGGGAGTAGCTTTGAATAGCATTTTTATAGTAAAACGGGGCAAGACTCTCTCTTTGTGTGGTGTGAATAGTTTTATTTTTTTCGTTTTGTTTTTGGTTGAGGGAAGTGCGAATTGATTTGGTACGTACAAGTACAATATTACATGTTAGGCTTGTCCCTAAAATTCAACCTGCGCCTTGTTATATCCCAAAAATTCAGATATCGTGCTCCCAAAACTGGCGCCTTCACAACCCGAGCCTTGCTATCCCGAAATTACAACGCGCGCGAAAACTCCCTCCAGCTGCCAAATCCCGACACGCGAAACCCCCTTCTAACCTTGAGCCGAAAGGGCCGCTAGTTCAAATCGGTGGGGGGTACTTTTGTACCACACCCTACATTTTGGACAAGCGCGTCCCTAAGTCATGGTTCACCCCCTCCCATCGCCTCCTTTTTGCCATTCGAAATCCCAGGCCGCCATAACCTCTCCGCTCCAGCCGCGAAACCCCACCATCCTCCGTCCGCCACCTCACCGCTGCCCAGCCGGAGCCTCTTCCCCGACGACGTCATCCACCGCAACAGCTCGACGTCCCTCGTCCACCTCCCTGGATGAGGATCCGTCGTCCATCTCGTCGTCCCGCCGGTTCAGCCGCCCCATCCTCCACCTCCAAGGAGCTGCTCCGATGATCGCCTCGTCTATCGCGGCTGCTCCATCCCCACAGCGCCGCCTTAACCTGCTCCACCGGAACCGTAGCATCCTCACCGACTCCTCGGACGAAGCCGAGGCCTACTCGGCGCCACCAAAGAGGTTGTACACTCATCGCATCGCACCTTCTCCTTAGTTTGACCTCCCAGCGCCGACGGTGCTCCATCTCGCACCCCCATGGAGCGGCTACCTTGAAGCCGGCGCCGCGGGCAACATCTCCACGGCGGCTCTCCCCCAGTGCGAGGCCCCTTCGGCTGCGGCGTCCATACCAGCCGGATCTGCTACTACTGCTCTGGCTCTCGCGCTCGCTCGCGCTATTGCTGCTGCTCCGGCTCTCGCTCGATCGCTCGCTCGCCCAGCTGCTGTTGCTCCGGCTCTCGCTCGATCGCTCGCTCGCCCAGCTGCTGTTGCTCCGGCTCTCGCTCGCTCGCTCGCGCTGCTGCTGCTCTGCTCCGATTTAGCTACACTTCAGTCGACTGAATCGACTTTTGGGTCAGTCGATTTTCAGGGGGTGGGGGGGCTCGCCGGAGTTAAGGAAGAACCACCCGCAACAGGGACGGGGGCTCGCTGGAGAGGTACCCCACTATCTATCATAGGGTTCAGGGTGGGGGCGGGGGCCTATAGGGCTAGCCGGGGCGGCGGCGGACCGGCGGTGGGGAGTTGTTTCGGGGCGACGAGGCAGCGCTGGGGCCGGCGGTTCGGCCGGTGGTGGCTGGCGGCTCAGGGGGGTGCAGGTTGAAGATGAACTGCAGGCCCTCCCTAAACTACATGTCAAGTGCCTCTCTGCTACCATTGCGTTCAGTTTCGACAGTAACATTCAGATTCCACAGTAAATTTCTGTTTTGACAGTTAAGTTCAGAGTCAACAGTTTTTACCTCATCTGTTGTAGTCAGGTGGTTTTTGGTGATGTAAATTTTACATGTATTTTACATCATCTATTGGAGATGCTATTAGAATCCCACTTGAGATTGACGTTGTCTGTCTTGTGCTGCTTCAGCCTTCACGTCTTACGGCTCACCGGGGCTGCTCCAATGATAGAACGATCCATCACAACAGAGCAGTGCCCTGGACGTCGTCTACAGATTCCTCAGATCTTCCTCCACACCTCCGACAGCCACCTCTGCCTCAACTGCTTCAGCGACCAACCCAATGATGCCGAGGTCGACACGGCTACGGCAAAGAGGTTGTACACTTGTTGCATCACTTATTATTATACATTCATGTCGATCCAATAGGGCTATTTTGGTTCAACGGAAAAACATAGCAATAGGGAATTTTCCAATGGCACTCTACTATTCAATTATTCATGCATTTTGTTGAAAGGAATGAAGCAAAACATCCACCTGGACCTACTTTTCAAAATCCTATGCATGAAAACAAGACCAAGTGCATTTGTGGCAGAATAACATTCTAACTGTACACGCTTTCGTATGGTTTCACTTTATTTTGGCCATGTTTCTTTGCATTCCTCTGCTCTTCCAATTCCTGTAAACCAAACACTCAAGTTGACAGAAATCTTGTGTTTACAAATGCTCTGTTTACCATGTGTATTCCTATCCTATTCCGGTGTTTTTCCTATCCCTGCGTTTTTAGAATCGTGCAAGCCAAATGAGCCCTTACAGAATTACTTCAGTTACAGGTAGGTGTTGAAGGGAACTTTGTGTGGTTTGTCCTACTCCTGCCGCGATGTCGTCCACCTCAACTGAGCTGCTTCATCGACAGAAACATCCACCAAACCATACATCACGACTCCTGACCGTCTTTCGCCGCCTCAGATCTCCTTCCCTGCCGCCGGCACCCACTGCAACGGCATCACCATCATCGACTCAGCAGATGAACCTGAGGAGTACACGGGTCCACAAGAGAGGTCGCACTCTTTTGTTTCTACTTATGTTATGCATTGCTTAAAATTACCTGCTACTTTATCGTCCTGTTCACCTCTTGGACTCCAAGTTAGGTCCAAATTAATGTTGAAACTTGAGTTCTAAATTAGTTGTGGGGCACATATCGAGTAAGCAATGAATAGTATCTCTGTCTAATATCTGATTCACCTAGGGTATGGCTATGTTGTTCATCTTGGGTGGGAAACAAATAGTAAAGCAATCATCATCTGTCTTTTTATTAAATTAAAGCAATCATCAGCCTGCTAAATCATTATTTTTGGATCCATCCACTGGTTGTTACCATTACTCTAAATTTCTGCATGCTCTCCTTACATAATCTCACCATATTTTTTCGTATGCATGTCAGATATTGTACACAGTCATGCTGAACATGTAGAGAAAAAGAGAAGAGTTTTGCGTGGCAATACAATGTCATGCAGACATTGCTCCATGGTGGGTTCAATGGCAAACCCTCCCCACTCCTCTCCAGATTGTAATCCGGAGGAAGATATCTGTTCTGAGGCGGATTCAGACGCCGCAGACCACTCCTATTTACCCCCCAAGGTGTTTTCTCTACCTTGGCATGATGATGTTAGTCATATCATGCATATGTTGCCTTGCAGTGCCTACTTTTGACATCATATATGTCATCTCCTTAGTTTAGACATGTTCTGTAGTGCCACCTGTTTAGTTTCTATATCATATATGGGAATTATGCAGTCTCATGTCTTTTAGCCAGCCATAATATACATGAAATGTGCAATGCCATCCTGTTTAACCAGGCATCATATATTTGAATGATATCTTGCCCATCCTTTTCTTCATTACATTTCCATTTGTCGACAATGTTTGTACATTAAACTACTCTTCCTGTGAATCAGCCATTTGAGTGGGAGATTGAAAAATCTGGAGTGAAAACAAGGCCTTCAAAGCAAACAGTGCTACTTGTCGAAGCAGAAATCTTGTTGGGTCCCAATAGCTCCTCGGAGATGGATTCAGAGACAGATGACCAGTCCTATTCCCCCACCGAGGTGTATGCTCTAACATGGCACGGTTATACTGCTCATATCATGCATATGGTGTCTTGCATTGCATAGTTTAGACATCATATACACAATATTCAACACCATGTTCTTAGTTCAGACATCATATCTAATGCCCTCTGTTTAGCATATAAATCACATATGTGAATTAAATGATGCGATCCTGATTACTTAGATAACATGTAGGTGAATTATGTCATGCGATCCTGTTTAGTTATTCATCATATCTTTAAATTATGTTATGCTATGCTATCCAGTCTAGATAGACATCATATATGTGAAATTATGTCATGTTATCCGTTTTAGTTAAACAATATACATGTCAAATATTTCATGCCCTCTTTTTTCCACACTATCTATTGCATCTGTCTCTCATACAATGTCTGTACATTCAACTATGTTTCCTGTTTATCAGCCATTTGAATTGGAGCGGGTGATGTCAGCATCTAGCGGACTAAAAACACGGTCTTCAAATAAAACAGTGCTACCTCTTGGTGGAGATAGCAGCCCAGTTGTACATGCACGAGAACCAGCCCTACCACACATAACCCAAACTCTCACAGATTGTACCCCTACTGCGATGGACAGAGAACCAGCTTCACCCAATCTAACCCCAACCCCAGCAGATAGTAACCCAGTTCCTGTTGACACAGCACCATCTCCACCACAGAGCTCCCAAACAAGAGCAGTTAGTAAGGCAGCTCCAGTGCCCAAAGGGCCAGTACTACCACGGCGAACCCCAACTTCACCAGTTAGTACGCCTATTCCTGTGGAGGAAGCACAACCATCTAGTCGTAGTTTAGCATCTATCGCATTTGATGTTGTTAAATCGTATGTGCGTATCTTCCCATCTTGGAAATATTATACTAAAGATGAAGGAAAATGCCAGTTGCAGGTGTTTGTCCAGGAGTTATGTGTAAGTAATGTTATTCATGGCAATTACTTTGCTTTGTCCCATACATCCTACCTCCATGATGGTTATAATACAGCAAATTTTTCCCATTTTTCTCTATAGAGAAGGACCGATTTGGAAACTCAGGATGAGGTAACCTGTGCTAATACCTCTGCTATCTTCAAGAATGCTTGGTGGCAGTATCGGAATTACCTGAAGAAAACGTACTTCACCGGCAAAGAAACTCATCAAATTCCCTTACGTTCTCCTGAGACACATTTACTGGACGATGACTGGGAACGCCTTGTTCTGTACTGGTCCCGAACCAAGAATGTGGTAAGGTCTATGAGCTCATTTTGTATTTTTAAGTATTATATTCTTGCGTCTTACTGTACTCTGTTCATGTAGAACAAGTGCCTAAACCTGAAGAACAACTGTTCTAATTTAAGATTCCATTGCTATCATAGTTCAAAAAAGCGCTAGGCATTAATTGTGCGTTTTGCCAGCGCCTTGCGCTTTACTGACCAAAGCGCATGCTTATGCTCAGTTATGCACAGATTAAGCGTAGTTATGCGCAATGCGTTTCGCCAACGCCTAGAGCCTAGGTGCGCTTAAGCGCTCGCTTAGGTGCGCCTTATTTAACTATGATTGCTATCGTGCATACTGCTTTGCTCTTGTATCATTGTATTTACTCATACAAACTTATTTTTAAATTGAAGGATCCAATCGAAACTCCAATGGCACAGCAGGTATGTTCATGCATGTTTCTTTAACAGGCTTGCTCTTATCAATAGCTCTGTTGATTTCAATTTCAATTGTGTATACAGTTGACTTCTCATATCAAGCACATTACTAGCATCACAACAGAGCCAATAGTGTTGTTGTACATGTAGACCCGCGGTACCCATCTGAAATCTTGTTGTGCCGTGTAGTTTCCCATGCTTTGTATTCTTTCACTGCTGCTTTGTCTTGAACTGATATAATTTGAACCGTGTCTCTATTTTGATTTGGCAAGACAACGCAGTGACCATAGGACATAGATATATGTTTGTTTGATGCTTTTATTATGTACTAGTACTTGGCAATAGAAGACTTGGTATTTAATCCTGTCCACCTTACTAATGAACTGGTTCACCGAAATGAGTTTCATATACTAGTACATGCTAAACCTGTTATGTGTCTGCTTGTTTCTTCTTTTAGAATGCTGACAGAATATTGGGGAAGAGTACCTTATTAAGCAATGGTAAAGGAAGTAATGCAGATAAGGTTTAGGATAGTGACACATCCTTGTTGATCTCCAACAAAGCTGATAAAACAGCTAAGGAAGACTATCTCGAAGACAGTGAGACAACCCCAAAGTCCTGTCATTGTTTAGTGTTCGAGTTACTGGCCACTACCGCTTGCACAAGCTATTCTAACGCACTGTCTGAATCAGTTCGGTTTCTTGAGTCTCAACTACAAGCTGAAAGACATCGATCAGCTGTGCTACGACAAGAAGCGGAAGGACTGCGGAAGTCCCTGGAGCATTCAGATGCATACTTTCTGGTGCAACAGCAAGCGTTGGAGGATTTTAGCGCCAAACAGGACAAAGCTAATAAGCTTGCTAAGCTTATTGCCAGCATGGTGGATACCACGTTTCTTGAGCTCTTCTGAAGTTATTTCAGTTATGCTCTTGTTTTGCTGCCGTGTTTATTTGCACTGGTGGCCAATTTTGACGCCCAGTGTATGTAATATGCTGCTTTGTTCCCTATATTTGCACTGGTGGCGAACTTTGATGCCCAATGGATGTAATATGTGTAAAAAAGGTAATAGGCTAGCGTTAATTGCTTGCTTATTTATTTCCTTATTGTCTTGTTTAGTTGTTTGCTTGTAGTCACTGCAGTTCTTTTTCTGTGTCTTTCTAGTGGCCACAATAACCTATTTTTGGAAACTAGGCCAAAATAATCATGGCAACACACGGACTCTTGTAACCATGGGCCTCCTGCAGGCCGTATGATCCATGGGCCTTCTACGGGCCGTAGGATCCATTGGCCTTCTATACGAGCCATAGGATCCATGGGCCTTCTATGGGCCGTACGATCCATGGGGCTTTTACGGGCCGTATGATCCATGGGCCTTCTACGGGGCGTATCATCATTTCGCCAATCATGGGCCGTACTATTCGTGGACAATAACGGGCCGTTAATAGGCCATATTAGATAACTCTATGAAAACAGCCCAACGGGTTTTTTTTTGACATGAAAACGGCCCAACGTATTAACGGGCCACAAACGGGCCGACTGTAACCACGGGCTGAATTTGGCCCACAAGCAGAAAACGACAGTAACGGGCCGTAAGTAACCAAATGCTGGAAATGAGCCCAAGAATAAATGGGCCCTGAGAAGGCCGAAAGATAACATGGGCTGGAAACGACCCAACGGAATAATGGGCCGTTAATGGGTATAAAGTGATACACGGTTCATAACGGGCCAGTTTTACCATGGGCCGTTAAGGGGCCGAGGGTTACTAAGGGCCTCATATGGGCCGAAAGACGTCATGGGCCATACATGGGCCGGAAGTTAAAACGGGCTGGAATTATATTGGATGGCCCAGATGACGCTACTGGGCCTAATTCGGATAGGCCGTAAATGGGCCCTGGGTAGCAGGCTGTAAATGGGCTATATGCGAACAGGTCGTTAACAAGCTTGTCGTGGGCCGGCCCGCCACCTTTTGACCAAGTCAAACGGGCCGGCCTTTTCATAGGAATGGGCCTCTGTTGGGCCGTGCCACGTGTCGACGTATCGTAGGCGCTTTGGGTCCAATGAGTGGATGACATCTGTCCAACGGTGAGCCGACACGTGTTTCCTCCACCCAATGATGATTTTACACGTGGAAAATCCCCATTGGCCGGGGCTGTTAACGGGTTATCGGATCCAAAACCGGACCCGATAGCTTAACGGTGTTCCGTTACGGTGGATGCCACGTGTCGGTCACCCTTGACGAAAGCACTTCTGTGACACGCGATTTATCGTCATGGAAGTGGACACTTCCGTGATGATAATTTTGGTAATGTCATGGAACACTTCTATGACAGCACAGGTATGACTATCTTGATTCTGTCATAAATTTGTCATGGATGTACATGCATGACAGAAAACGTGACCTACTGTGACAAACACGTATCATCACGGAAGTATATTTTTTTGTAGTGCATGGGGCAATTACTGCCATGATAAGATGGGCCGATGGTGTTATTTCAGTGGCTGAGCCCCCGTAGATATCGGTATTGTATTCGGAATCTGGGGGTATAATCGGATCTGGACTGGTGTTGCCGCTCTCCCCTTGCCACACCACGGATGGCTTGAAGAGCCTTTCCAGGAATATGTTAGGCAGGACGGGGTCGCGCTTGGCGCCGATACGAGCAAGGACATTCGCCGCTTGATTACTCTCTCAAGCCACATGATGAAACTCGAGCCCCTCGAACCGAGCCGACATTTTGAGAACGACGTTACGATAGGCCGCCATCTTCGGATCTTTGGCGTCGAAATCTCCATTTATTTGGGATATTGTGAGGTTTGAATCCCCGCGCACCTCCAGGCGTTGTATGCCCATGGAGACAGCCATCCGAAGACCACGCAATAAGGCCTCATATTCGGCTGCATTGTTGGAGTCTGTGTATAATATTTGGGGAATGTACTGAACTGTGTCTCCGGTGGGGGACGTTAAGACAACGCCCGCTCCTAAGCCCGCCAGCATTTTGGAACCATCGAAGTGCATGACCCAGTTGGAGTATGTGTCGTACTCTTTAGGGAGTTCGGCCTCTGTCCATTCGGCGACGACGTCGGCCAGTACTTGGGATTTAATGGCCCGACGCGGTTTGTATGTTATGTCGAATGGAAGGAGCTCAATGGCCCACTTGGCAATCCGGCCCGTGGCATCGCGGTTGTTTATTATGTCATTGAGTGGTACTTCGGAAGCCACCGTGATTGTACACTCTTGAAAGTAGTGTCGTAGCTTCCGGGATGCCATGAAGACCGCGTATACTATCTTTTGGTAATGAGGGTACCGGGATTTGCATGGTGTGAGGACTGTGGATACGTCGTATACCGGCTTCTGAAGCGGGAATTTGTGTCCGTCCTCCTCTCGTTCGACGACGAGCACCACACTCACAACCTGGTGTGTTGCCGATATGTATAATAACATGGGTTCGCCGACGTTCGGTGCGGCCAGGATTGGGTTGCTCGCTAAAAGAGCATTTATTTCTTCCAGTCCGGCCGTTGCCGCATCCGTCCACTCGAAGTGGTCGGTGCGTTGGAGAAGGCGATAAAGTGGCAATGCTTTCTCTCCTAGCCTGGAGATAAAGCGGCTTAAAGCTACCACACATCCGGCTAGTTTTTGGACCTGTTTCAGGTCTGTTGGTGTAGCCAATTGTGACAAAGCTCGGATTTTGGCTAGAGTTGCCTCAATTCCTCTATTGGAGATGATGAAGCCCAGCAGTTTTCCGGCGGGAACGCCGAAAACACACTTTTTCGGATTGAGCTTGATGTCATATGTACGGAGGTTGTCGAATGTGAGACGCAGATCATCTATCAGTGACTCGACATGCCTAGTTTTGATGACGATGTCGTCCACATATGCTTCAACTGTCTTGCCGATCTGTTTCTCTAGGCATGTTTGAATCATGCGTTAGTAGGTGGCGCCGGCGTTTTTAAGTCCGAAGGGCATAGTGTTGATGCAGAACGGTCCATATGGGGTAATGAATGCCGTTGCGGCTTGGTCGGACTCCTTCATTTTGATTTGATGGTATTCGGAGTATGCGTCGAGGAAACACAGTGAATTGTGTCCTGGAGTAGCATCAATAATCTGATTGATGCGAGGGAGGGGGAAGGGATCCTTAGGGCAGGCCTTGTTGAGGTCTTTGAAATCGACGCATAGGCGCCAGGATTTATCCTTCTTTGGCACCATCACCAGGTTTGCTAGCCAGTCCGGGTGTTTTATTTCCCTGATGAATCCGGCCTCGATTAACTTGGCTAGCTCCTCCCCCATAGCTTGTCGTTTGGGTTCGGAAAAGCGCCGCAGTGTTTGCTTGACCGGTTTATATCCATTCAATATGTTGACGTTGTGTTCGGCCAACCTGTGTGGGATTCCTGGCATATCAGAAGGGTGCCAGGCGAATATGTCCCAGTTCTCGCGCAGGAACTCTCGTAGCACGGCGTCAACCGTTGGGTCCAGCTATGCCCTGATGGATGTTGTCTTCCTGGGGTCCGTCGGGTGGGCCTGAAATTTGACTATTTCATTTGCTGGTTTAAAGGAGGTGGATTTGGGTCGCTTATCCAGGATTATGTTGTCCCTGTCCACCGTGGAGCGCAGCGCGGTTAACTCTTCGGCCACGAGGGCTTCAGACAGTGCCTCGAGGGCCAGGGATGCGGGTTTTTTTGGCGCAGAGTGCTATGTCCGGATCACTGGCAAGAGTGATAATACCATTGGGCCCGGGCATCTTGAGCTTCATGTACCCGTAATGAGGTATAGCTTGGAAGCGTGTAAATGCATCTCGCCCCAATAGGGCGTGATATCCACTGTTGAAAGGGGCCACTTGGAAGGTTATCTCTTCGGACCGATAATTCTTCGGACCGATAATTCTCCGGCGTGCCGAATACCACGTCGAGCGTGATTTTTCCCACGCATCGCGCCTCCCGACTGGGAATGATTCCTCAGAAGGTCGTGCTACTTTGCTCGATGCGGCTCCTGTCTATTTCCATTTTGTTGAGTGTGTCCTCGTAGATGAGGTTTAGTCCGCTGCCGCCATCCATGAGCACTTTGGTGAGCCGAAAACCATCCACAATTGGATTGAGGACCAAGGCGGCTGGTGCCCGGACTGTCCGGAATTTTGGTTCGTCACTGGCATTGAAAGTTATGGCCGTGTCGTTCCAAGGGTTTATTGCTGTGACTTGGCAGACTTCGGCGAGGTCGCGGAGGGCCCTATTGCGCCGATTTTTTGAAGCGAAAGTCTCGAAGACCGTCAATACCCTGAGGTCGTCGTCTTCCGGGGGGTGTTGCTCTGAGGTATTTTCGGTGAGGATATCCTCGCTGCTCTTGGCCACTTGCCGGAGTATCCAACATGCTCTAAGGCTGTGGGTTGGTATGGTATCCGATGTTGTGTGTATTTTGCATGGCCTATCGAGCCATCCCTCCAGAATGGTTCCGTGCCCCGTAATGGGCCTAGATTTCTTTACTACTGGGTCAGGTGCCCCGCGAGGGTGCATCCTTTTTGCCCGGGCGAGGGGTTGAGTGGAAACCGGTGGTTCCCAGCAAGCTGCCTGAGTTTTCCAGGCGCTTTCATTGTGCAGTACTTTTGTACTATGGTTGCCAAGTCAGCAAAGTGTAATATGCGACGGCGGTTGATGGCATTGAGGATTCCTTCGTCCGTGCAATTATTGCAGAATACTGAGATCGCGTCTTCGTCGCGGCAGTCTTAAATCTTGTCTTTGACAAGGAGGAATCTGGCCCAAAAGTGATGGACTGTTTCCTGAGACAGCTGCCGTATGTACGTGAGTTCGCGTATATCTTGGTGGGTGGGTGGCTTTAAATCCTAACCCTGACCCAATTTGGGATCTGGAGTTTGAGAAACTTTTGAGCTTAATAGTTCGGGCTCCGGGATATCAGCTGATTTTTCAGGTCCACTAGCCGATTCTAGGTTCGGAGGATAGGTATCCGGCTCCTCGAGCTCGGAAATCCGAACTTAGTTCATCCTCAATATAGAGGAAGAGTTGTTGTTTTGCTCCTCTACTACTGCTATCTGATGGGTGATCGGCGGAGATTTGATTTCTCTCTGATTGGGTTTAAGCCCAATCCGATCATAGTCTGTAGCGACCCTCAAGGCGGCGATGCGATCCAGGAGTTCGTTTAAAGACGACAACTCCGTCGGATCCATCCGTTGGGAGTATTCAGAGTCGACACGGAGGCGATCTTTGGTGACCCGAGAAGTCATCGTCGGCTTAACGGCCGGACGGGCAGTCATGGTAAAGCCGCCCAACCGGAGGGTTTGGCCTGAGGCCAGTGCTCCCACGGAGGTGATACTGTCCTTGATAACAAGGCGAGCCATCAATCTTGTCTTTGACGTCGCAGCGGAACTCTCAATGAAAGCACCAATGTCGGTGTCAAAACCGGCGGATATCGGGTAGGGGGTCCCGAACTGTGCGTCTAAGGTCGATGGTAACAGGAGACAGGGGACACGATGTTTTACCCAGGTTCAGGCCCTCTCTATGGAGGTCATACCCTACTTCCTGCTTGATTGATCTTGAGAATATGAGCATTACAAGAGTTGATCTACCATGAGATCGTAATGGCTAAAACCCTAGAAGTCTAGCATGTATGATTGTGATTACCTCTACGGACTAAACCCTCCGGTTTATATAGACACCAGACGGGACTAGGGTTGTACAAAGTCGGTTACAAAGAAAGGAATCTTCATATCCGAACGCCAAGCTTGACATCCACGCCAAGGAGAGTCCCATCCGGACACGGGAGAGAGTCTTTTGTCTTGTATCTTCACGGCCCATCAGTCCGGCCCATGTCCAACAGGCCAGACGTCCGAGGACCCCTTAATCCAGGACTCCCTCAGTCATAAGGGGCAACATAACATAACGTTCTTTTGCAGTAAGGGATTGAGCATACAAACCTAAAAGCGCATGACAACCTCTGCTTCCCTCTGTGAAGGGCCTATCTTTTACTTTATGTATTTCCTTCTAATGCAAGAGTCAAAGTATTCTTCCCTATTCCTTTTTATTTTCTCTTTTTCCAAGCATCATGTGGTGGGGAATGATGACCCACAAGTATATGGGATCAATTGTAGCTCTTTTTGATAAGTAAGAGTGTCGAACCCAACGAGGAGCAGAAGAAATTACAAGTGGTTTTCAGCAAGGTAATGTCTGCAAGTGCTGAAATTGTAAGTAACAGAGTAGTTTGATAGCAAGATAATTTGTAACGAGCAAGTAACGATAATAGTAGCAAAAGAGCAGAAAGCTAGCCCAATCCTTTTGAGGCAAAGGACAGGCCAAAACGGTCTCTTATAATAGGCAAAGCATTCTTGAGGGTACACGGGAATTTCATCTAGTCACTTTCATCATGTTGATTCGATTTGTGTTCGCTACTTTGATAATTTGGTATGTGGGTGGACCGGTGCTTAGGTGTTGTTCTTACTTGAACAAACCTCCTACTTATGATTTACCCCCTCGCAAGCATCCGCAACTACGAGAAAAGTATTAAGAATAAATTCTAACCATAGCATTAAACTGTTGGATCCAATCGGTCCTTACGAAATAGCGCATAAACTAGGGGTTATGATTCTGTCACTCTCGCAACCCATCATCTAATAACTACTCCACAATGCATTCCCTTAGGCCCAAATATTGTGAAGTGCCATGTAGTCGACGTTCACATGACACGAATCACAACATACATACTATCAGAATATCGAACACATATCAAGTTCACATGATTACTTGCAACATGATTTCTCCCGTGACCTCAAGAACAAAAGTAACTACTCACAAATGATAATCATGCTCAAGATCAGAGGGGTATTAAATAGCATATTGGATCTGAACATATAATCTTCCACCAAATAAACCATATAGTAATCAACTACAAGATGTAATCAACACTAATAGTCACCCACAAGCACCAATATATAGTTCCGGTAACAAGATTGAACAGAATAGATGAACTAGGATTTGAGATGAGATGGTGTTGTTGAAGATGTTGATGGAGATTACCCTCCCCGAGATCGGAGAGTTGTTGGTGATGTTGATGGCAATGATTTCCCCCTCCGGGAGGGAAGTTCCCCCGGCGAAATCGCTCCACCGGAGGGCAAAAGTGCTCCTGCCCAAGTTTCGCCTTGAGACGGCGGCGCTCCGTCCCGAAAGTCCTATCCTTATTTTTTCTAGGTTAAAATGATCTATATACCAGAAGATGGGCACCAGAGGTGGGCCTGGATGAGCACAACCCACCAGGGCGCGCCTGGGGGCCCAGGCGCGCCCTGGTGTTTTGTGCTCACCAGGGTGGCCCCCTCCGGTACTTATTGGCTCAAATATTCCTCATATATTCCATAGAAATTATTCGTAAAGTATCAGCTTGTTTGGAGTTGTGCATAATAGGTAGCCTGCCGTAGCTTTTCCAGGTCCAGATTTCCAGCTGCCGGAGTTCTCCCTCTTTGTGTGTACCTTGCATATTATGAGAGAAAAGGCATTAGAATTACTCCAAAAATCATTATTATGCATAAAAACATCATAAATAATAGTAGGAAAACATGATGCAAAATGGATGTATCGGGGAAAGATCTAGGCACATATATCAAGTTGGATATGAGTGGGCATGAGTTATTATTGTTGACATCATCCTTGAGGTGAATAAGTTGGGAGGCAAAACTATAAGCCCCTATCTTTCCATGTGTTCGGTTGAAACTTTTTGTTCATGTGTATGCAGTGAGTGTTAGCAATCATAGAAGATTAAATGATGGTTGAGTATATGGACTTGCCAAAAGCCTCCAATACGAGAACCTTCCTAAAAATATGATGAATTGTAGTTGCAAAGTTGACTGAGAACATAGTTTGTTGGTTTTCAATAGAATTTATGCTTTTACTTCGATGTTCTGATGAATTGTTACTTGTTCATGAGAAGTTATATCATGAGTTTACATGATAAAGTTCTATAATAAAGTTTGTTGTTGTTATAATAATGAGCATGATGCTACTATGTCTGTATTTTGTTTTTATCGACACCTATCTCTCTAAGCATGTGGGCATGTTTTTCGATATCGGTTTTCGCTTGAGGACAAGCGAGGTCTAAGCTTGAGGGAGTTGATACGTCCATTTTGCATCATGTTTTCCTACTGTTATTTATATTGTTTTTATGCATAATAATGCTTTATGGAGTAATTCTAATGCCTTTTCTCTCATAATATAAAAGGTTTACACAAAGAGGGAGAATACCGGCAGCTGAAATTCTGGACCTAAAAAAGCTACGTCAGGGCACCTATTCTGTACATCTCCAAATGAGCTGAAAATTTACGGAGAATTATTTTGGAATAAAAAAATACTGGAGCAAATAACTACCGGAGGGGGCACCTGGTGACCACAAGACACGAGGGCGCGCCTGGCCCCCTAGGCGCGCCCTAGTGGGTTGTGGTCAGCCAAGCCCACCTCTAGTGCCCATCTTCTGGTATATAGGTCATTTTGACCTAGAAAAAATAAGGGGGGGACTTTTGGGACGGAGCCCCGCCGTATCGAGGCGGAACTTGGGCAGGAGTACTTTTGCCCTCCGGTGGAATGATTCCGCCGGGGGACTTCCCTCCCGGAGGGGAAAATCGAAGCCATCGTCATCACCAACAACCCTCTCATCTTTGGGAGATCAATATCCATCAACATCTTCAATAGCACCATCTCCTCTCAAACCCTAGTTCATCTCTCGTGTTCAATCTTTGTATCGGAACCTCAGATTGATACCTGTGGGTGACTAGTAGTGTTGATTACATCTTGTAGTTGATTACTATATGGTTTATTTGGTGGAAGATTATATGTTCAGATCCATTATGCTATTTAATACCCCTCTAATCTTGACCATGATTATCATTTGTGAGTAGTTACTTTTGTTCTTGAGGTCACGGGAGAAATCATGTTGCAAGTAATCATGTGAACTTGATATGTGTTCGATATTTTGTCGATATGTATCTTGTGATTTCGTTAGTGGTGTCATGTGAACGTCAACTACATGGCACTTCACCATTTTTGGGCCTAAGGGAATGCATTGTGGAGTAGTTATTAGATGATGGGTTGCTAAAGTGACAGAATCTTAGATCCTAGTTTATGTGCTACTTCGTAAGGGACCGATTTGGATCCGAATGTTTAATGCTATGGTTAGATTTTATCTTAATACTTTTCTTGTAGTTGTGGATGCTTGCGAGGGGGTTAATCATAAGTGAGAGTTTTGTTCAAGTAAGAACAGCAACCAAGCACCGGTCCACCCACATATCAAATTTTCAAAGTAGCGAACGCAAATCAAACCAACATTATGAAAGTGACTAGATGAAATTCCTGTGTGCCCTAAAGAACGCTTTGCTTATTATAAGAGACCATTTTGGCCTGTCCTTTGCCACAAAAGGATTGGGCTTCCTTGCTGCACTTTATTTACCGTTACCGTTACTTGTCCGTTACATATTATCTTGCTATCAAACTACCTGTTACCAACTATTTCAGTGCTTGCCGAAATTACCTTGCTGAAACCACTTGTCATTTCCTTCTGCTCCTCGTTGGGTTATCAGAAGGACTACAATTGATCCCCTATACTTGTGGGTCATCATACCCTAGCATTGTTGAACGTTAAGTGTATGATCCTATGGGTTCGAGAACATGCAGACATGACCGAGGCTCCTCTTCAATCAATAATCAGTAGCGGGACATAGATGCCCATATTGACTCCCACATATTCAATGAAAATCTTTATTGGCTGGACCACGATGTCGAGGATTCAATTAATCCCGTATACAATTCCCTTTGTCCAGTGATATGTTACTTGTCCGAGATTTGATCGTCGGTATCTCCATACATAGTTCAATCTCGTTATCAGCAACTCTCTTTACTCATTCTGTAATACAAGATCCCCATGACCAAACTCATTGGTCACATGCTTGCAAGCTATTCACGATGTTGTATTACCGAGATTTCTAATACGTCTCCAATGTATCTACTTTACCTAACACTTTTACTCTTGTTTTGGACTCTAATTTGCATGATTTGAATGAAACTAACCCTGGACTGACGCTGTTTTCAGCAGAACTACCATGGTGTTGTTGTTGTGCAGAAATAAAAGTTCTCGGAATGGAACGAAACTTTGCGAGGAATTTTTATATCAATAAAGAGAATTTCTGGAGCCAAGATCCACCAGAGGGGGGCACCTGGGTGGGCACAACCCACCAGGGCGCCCCCCCCCTCCTAGCATGCCCAGGTGGGTTGTCCCCACCTAGTGGCCCCACAGACCCTGAAACCGACGCTATAAAATCGTATATTTCCAGGAAAAAAATAAAGGAGAAAGAATTATCGCGATCCACGAGACGGAGCCGCCGACACCTCCTGTTCTTCATCGGGAGGCCAGATCTGGAGTCTGTTTGGGGCTCTAAAGAGTGCGGTCTTCGTTCTTCGTCATCACCAACCCTTCTCCATCGCCAATTCCATGATGCTCCCCACCGGGAGTGAGTAATTTCTTCGTAGGCTCGCTGGTCGGTGAGGAGTTCGATGAGATTCATCATGTAATCGAGTAAGTTTTGTTAGGGCCTGATCCCTAGTACCCACTATGTTCTAAGATTGATGTTGCTATGACTTTTCCATGCTTAATGCTTGTCACTTTGGGCCCGGGTGCCATGATTACAGATTTGAACCGTTTATGTTATCACCATTATATCCATGTTCTAGATCCGATCTTGCAAGTTATAGTCACCTACTACGTGTTATGATCCGGCAACCCCGGAGTGGCAATAGTCGGGACCACTCCCGGTGATGACCGTAGTTTGAGGAGTTCATGTATTCATCGGGTGTTAATGCTTTGTTCCGGTTCTCTATTAAAAGGAGGCCTTAATATCCCTTAGTTTCCTTATAGACCCCGCTGCCACGGGTGGGTAGGACAAAAGATGTCATGGAAGTTCATTCCGTAAGCACGTATGACTATTTACGGAATACATGCCTACATTATATTGATGAACTGGAGCTAGTGTCGTATCGCCCTAGGTTATAACTGTCTCATGATGAATATCATCCAACAAGTCACCGATCCAATGCCTACGAATTTATCTTATATTGTTCTTGCTAAGTTACTACTGCTATCCTTACGATTGCACTTGCTACAAAACTACTGCTATCGCTGTTACCGTTACTATTACTGTTGTCACTACTATCAAAACTGTCATATTACTTTGCTACTGATCACGTTGCTGCAGATAATTAATCCCCAGGTGTGGTTGAATTGACAACTCAGCTGCTAATACCTTCAAATATTCTTCGGCTTCCCTTGTGTCGAATCTATAAATTTAGGTTGAGTACTCTACCCTCGAAAACTGTTGCGAGCCCCTATACTTGTGGGTTATCAAGACCCTTTTCTAGCACCGTTGCCGGGGAGCATAGCTATATTTTTTGAGGCACTTGGGATTATTATCAATTTATCACTATGAAGAATCTGAAGGATGCTAAGACTAAGATTTATCCCTCTAAGACGAGGGGAGGTAAGGGACTGCCATCCAGTTCTGCTTTAGATTCACCCTCTGTTATAAGTAAACTTGCAACACCACCACATGCTATCAATTCTGATATGTCGCAAGTTATTGATGATGCTACTTCTGCTATGGATAATGCTTATGATGATGCTAGTACCTTGCTTGATGATGATGATGATGTGCCACTTGGTGACTTTCTTGATGAATAAATTGCTAGAGTAATACAACATGATGTTGTTGAGTCTGATGATGAGCTTGAAACTGAAACTCCTGAAACACCCGCTAGAACTAGCCTTCCTAGATATGAATTGCCTAAGGTACCGGAAGGTTATGTTATGATTGAGGAGACAACTAGAGATATTCTTGCTTGTAAGGATAGCGATGATCTAGAGAAACTATTATGCAAGTATAAAGAAAAATCTCTGAATGATAGAATGAAATGCGATCCTAAGTTTGCTACTTCACCTATCTTTATTGATGATAAGGATTATGAATTCTCTGTCGACCCAGAGTTAATTACTTTGGTTGAATCTGATCCTTTCCATGGTTATGAAACAGAAACTGTTGTGGCACATCTTACTAAGTTAAATGACATAGCCACCCTTTTTAATCATGATGAGAAGACTTTCTATTACTTTATCCTCAAGTTATTTCCGTTCTCATTAAAGGGTGATGCTAAACCTTGGTACAACACTCTTGCTCCCCAGGATATGATTTATTACTTCTCTGAAAAATATTTCCCTGCTCATAAGAAACAAGCTGCTTTACAGGAAATATTTAACTTTGTGCAAATTAGAGAAGAGAGTCTCCCACAAGCTTGGGGGAGTCTTTGCCAATTACTTAATGATTTGCCTGATCATCCTCTTAAGAAAAATGAAATACTTGATATCTTCTATAATGGACTAACCGATGCTTCTAGGGATTTCCTAGATAGTTGTGCTGGTTGTGTTATTAGGGAACGAACTATTGGGCAAGCTGAAGAATTATTGAATAACATATTGAAAAATTATGATGATTGGACTCTTCTTGAACCACCGCCTAAACCCACTCCAAAGAAGAGGGGTATTTTATATCTCAGTCCTGAAGATATGCAAGAGGCAAAGAAATCTATGAAGGAAAAAGGTATTAAAGCTGAGGATGTTAAAAATTTACATCCTATTAAAGAAACACATGGGCTTAATACACCACCCCTGCCTAAGGCCGTAGAGGTAAATTCTCTAATGAAGTTCAATGATAATGACAATCGTCACAATATGCACCCTGGCCAATGCCTTTATGAGTTTGAAAACTACATGCAAATGTTATGAAACAATTGAAATACAATTCTGATATGATTGCTCGCTTAAGTGACTTGTTATTTAGAATCTCAAATGATGTTAGAGGTGTTGGAAAGCATGCTTCTATGGTTCAAACTCAGTTAGAACAAGTTGCTAAATCTCAAAGAGAGTTGCTTGATGAAATGAACAATAATATCAATGACCATGCTATTAGAATAATGACTAGAGGAGGTAGAATGACTCAGGAACCACTTTATCCTGAGGGACACCCAAAAAGAATTGAACAAGATTCACAAAGAGCTAACACTGATGCACGTAGTCCTTCTAAAAAGAAAAAGAAGAAGAAAAATGATAGGACTTTGCATGCTTCTAGTGAACATGAAATAGAGAAACCTCCTCATAATGATAATGAAGTTTCTATCTCTAATGCTGAAACTCAATCTGGCAATGAACGCTCACCTTCTTATAATGAAAAGGATAATGATGAGGTTCATGAAAATGCTCAACCAAATAATAAAGAACCAGACAATGAAGTTGAGATAGAACCACCGGTTGATCTTGATAACCTACAACCTAAGAATAAAAGATATGATAAAAGAGACTTCATTGCTAAAAACACGGTAAAGAAAGAGAACTGTGGGTTCAAAAACCTATGCCTTTTCCACCTAAGTCAGCTAAAAAGAAAGATGATGAAGAATTTGAACGCTTTGCTGAAATGTTGAGGCCAGTCTTTTTGCGTACTCGCTTGACTGATATCCTTAAGATGCCTCCTTATGCAAAATACATGAAATACATCATCACAAATAAGAGAAAAATACCGGAAAGCTGAAATCTCCACTATGCTTGCTAATTATACTTTTAAAGATGGAGTACCTAAAAAACTTGGAGATCCGGGAATACCAACTATACCTTGCTCTATCAAAAAGAATTATGTGAAAACCGCTCTGTGTGATTTAGGAGCTGGTGTTAGTGTTATGCCTTTCTCTTTATATAAAAGACTTGAATTGAATAAACTCACACCTACTGAAATATCTTTGCAAATGGCTGACAAATCAACTGCCATACCTATCTGTATTTGTGAGGATGTGCCCATTGTTGTTGCTGATGTTACTATTTTGACTGACTTTGTTATACTTGAGATGCCCGAGGACGACAACATGTCGATTATCCTTGGTAGACCCTTCTTGAATACTGCAGGGGTTGTTATTGATTGCAATAAAAGCAAGGTCACTTTTCATATCAATGGTAATGAGCATACAGTGCACTTTCCGAACAAACAATTCCAAGTGAATGGTATTAATGTTATGGAAAAATCTCCGACAATCACTATTAGAAGTTTTCAAATACTTCTACCTACTATAAAAAAAATATGAAATGCTTATTGTTGGGGACATTCATATCCCCGTGAGGTAACTTAGTGATCTACGATAGTTCTTCGGTTTTATGCTAATCGAAAGTGGTTGTTAATAAGACTTGATCAAACTTATTAATGGATTATTTTTTAGAGGTATGAAGTCGATGAATTTAGTAACCACTAACTTCTGTCCCTACCTTTTGTTTTCTGTTTTTATTAGTTAAATAAAATAAAAAGGCATGTGTTGTCTGTTTTCTGAATTTCCCGTGCAATAAAAAATGACCCAAAAATAAAAGTTCTCAGAATGCTCTGAAAATTTAATACGATTTTTTCTGAATTTAAGAATTTCTGGTGCAAATAATATCAGAGGAAGGTGCACCAGATGGGAACAACCCACCTAGGCGCGCTAGGACCCCCAGGCGCGCCCTGGTGGGTTGTGGTCCCCACTTGGGCCCACTAGTAGAAAAAGAGGCTTCCATACGCCCCCATTAGTCCCCAAAATAATCGAACCGCGACAAAAGGGGTCTTTAGTCGCGGTTCGGGAGGAGACCCGCGACCAACTATCTGGGCCCAGCGCGCTCGGTCGACAGCTGGCGGACGGGAGGGGCTTTAGTCCCGGTTGGCCTGGCCAACCGGGACTAAAGGTCCCCGAAGGCCTTTAGTCACGGTTGGCCAGGCCAACCGGGACTAAAGGACCATCCTAGTCGCGGTTGGCCAGGCCAACCGGGACTAAAGGCCCATCCCTATATATAGGACTCAGCTCACTTCACTTCACTCAGCTCACTTCACAATTTTCAGAAGGGGGTGGTGGGTTTGCTTTTGGTTCCTCCTATGCACACAAGGTGTTCGATGAAATGCCCGAGAGCCTGAAACAAACATGATATGAAGTGTCCGAGCCACACTTGAGCTTTCTCATTTATTTTTCCTCCACGATCGCGGTTAGCAACTTGAACCTTTCATGTGTCATTGATAAAATATGCATGTGTGTAGTTCATTGTTTAATTTGTATTATTTCTAGCTAGTTAGTTTAACAAATGCATGATGGTTAATTATATACTTTATATAATAATAATGCAGATGAATCGACAATGGATGTACGGTCCCCGACTCTCCGGCGAGTTCACTACGGGTTTGAAAGATTTCCTCGTAGTGGCAAATGCGAACAAGCAGCAAGGTTTTATTATCTGTCCATGTGCTGTCTGTAAGAATCAGAAGGGTTACTCCTCCTCAAGAGACGTTCACATGCACCTGCTTCGGCACGGTTTCATGCGAACCTATAATTGTTGGACCAAGCATGGAGAAAGAGGGGTTAGAATGGAAGAAAATGAAGAAGGGGATGATATCGATGACAACTATCATGATCATTTCGGTGATACTTTCATGGAGGATGATGCTGAAGGTGGGGAAGGGTTAGGTGAAGGTGAAGAAGAGGCACATGATGAGCCCGCTGATGATCTTGGTCGGACCATTGCTGATGCACGGAGACGCTGCGAAACTGACAAGGATAGGGAGAATTTGGATCGCATGTTAGAGGATCACAAAAAGTCATTGTATCCAGGATGCGATAATAGTCTGAAAAAGCTGGGCTGCACACTGGATTTGCTAAAATCGAAGGCACAGGAAGGTGTAGGTGACTCATCATTTGAAAATTTGCTGAAAATGTTGAAGAATATGTTTCCGAAGAATAACGAGTTGCCCGCCAGTACGTACGAAGCAAAGAAGGTTGTCTGCCCTCTAGGTTTAGAGGTTCTGAAGATGCATGCATGCATTAACGACTGCATCCTCTACCGCGGTGAATACGAGAATTTGAATGAATGCCCTGTATGCACTGCATTGCATTATAATATCAGAGGCGATGACCCTGGTGACGATGTTGAGGGCGAGAAACCCAGGAAGAGGGTTCCCGCCAAGGTGATGTGGTATGCCCTATGGAGAAAGATCGACAGAGTGTTCAAAGATTTTGCAGCTGACGCAAGGAACATAAGATTTGGTCTAAGTACTGATGGCATGAATCCTTTTGGCGAGCAGAGCTCCAGCCCTAGCACCTGGCCCGTGACTCTATGCATCTACAACCTTCCTCCTTGGTTGTGCATGAAGCGGAAGTTCATTATGATGCCAGTGCTCATCCAAGGTCCAAAGCAACCCGGGAACGACATCGATGTGTACCTAAGGCCATTAGTTGATGAACTTTTACAGTTGTGGGCCAGACCTGGTGTACGTGTCTGGGATGAGCACAAAGGAGAGGAATTTGACCTACGAGCGTTGCTTTTTGTAACCATCAACGATTGGCCTGCTCTCAGTAACCTTTCGGGACAGACAAATAAGGGATACAATGCATGCACGCACTGCTTACATGAGACTGAAAGTGTACGTTTGGTTAATTGTAAGAAGAACGTGTACCTGGGTCATCGTCGATTTCTTCCCCGAAATCATAACGTAAGAAAGAAAGGCAAGCATTTCAACGGCAAGGCAGATCACCGGCCGAAGCCTGCGGAACGTACTGGTGCTGAGATGTTTGATATGGTCAAGGATTTGAAAGTCATCTTTGGAAAGGGTCCTGGCGAACAATCAGTTCCGCGGGGAGTTGACGGGCACGCACCCATGTGGAAGAAGAAATCTATATTTTGGGAGCTAGAATATTGGAAAGTCCTAGATGTCCGCTCTGCAATCGACGTGATGCATGTTACGAAGAATATTTGCGTGAACCTGCTAAGCTTCTTGGGCGTGTATGGGAAGACAAATGATACAAAGGAAGCACGGCAGGACCAGCAACTTTTGAAAGACCCAGATGACCGGCATCCGGAATGGTTTCAAGGTCGTGCCAGCTACGCTCTTACCAAAGAAGAGAAGGTCATTTTTTTGAATGCCTGAGCAGTATGAAGGTCCCGTCTGGCTTCTCGTCGAATATAAAGGGAATAATAAACATGGCGGAGAAAAAGTTCCAAAACCTGAAGTCTCACGACTGCCACGTGATTATGACGCAATTGCTTCCGATTGCTTTGAGGGGGCTCCTACCGGAAAATGTTCGAGTAGCCATTGTGAAGCTATGTGCATTCCTCAATGCAATCTCTCAGAAGGTAATCAATCCAGAAGATCTACCACGATTACAGAACGATGTGGTCCAATGCCTTGTCAGTTTCGAGTTGGTGTTCCCACCATCCTTCTTCGATATTATGACGCACCTCCTGCTCCACCTAGTCGAAGAGATTTCCATTCTCGGTCCTGTATTTCTACACAATATGTTCCCCTTTGAGAGGTTCATGGGAGTATTAAAGAAATATGTTCGTAACCGTGCTAGGCCAGAAGGAAGCATCGTCAAGGGCTATGGAAATGAGGAGGTAATTGAGTTCTGTATTGACTATGTTCCTGACCTTAAGCCGATTGGTATTCCTCAATCGCGGCACGAGGGGAGACTAAGTGGAAAAGGCAAGATCGGAAGGAAATCCACGATATGTATGGACGGTCATTCTATGACTGAAGCACACCACACAGTTCTGCAAAATTCCAGCTTGGTGGCTCCGTACTTCGAGCAACACAAGAATATTTTACGCTCGGACAACCCGGGGAAGCCTGAATCCTGGATTAGAAAGGCCCACATGGAGACTTTCGGCAGTTGGTTGCGAAAACATTTAATGAATGACAATGATGATGTTGGAGATCAGCTGTACATGTTGGCCAAGAAACCATCTTCGACTATAACGATTTTCCAAGGGTACGAGATAAATGGGAATACATTTTACACCATCGCCCAAGATAAAAAGAGCACCAACCAAAACAGTGGTGTCCGCTTTGATGCAGCAACCGAGAATGGGCGAAAGGTCACATATTATGGTTACATAGAGGAGATATGGGAACTTGACTATGGACCCTCCTTTAAGGTCCCTTTGTTCCGGTGCAAATGGTTCAAGCTAACAGGAGGTGGGTAAAGGTGGACGAGCAATACGGAATGACAATGGTGGATTTCAACAATCTTGGTTACCTTGACGAACCATTCGTCCTTGCCAAAGATGTCGCTCAGGTTTTTTATTTGAAGGACATGAGTAGCAAACCGAGGAAACGGAAAGATAAGAAAACGATCAGTACATCATGCGATGATCCAAAGCGCCACATTGTTCTTTCAGGGAAAAGAAACATCGTGGGAGTGGAGGACAAGACAGACATGTCAGAAGATTATAATATGTTTGGTGAAATTCCGCCCTTCAAAGTGAACACTGACCCAAGCATTAAGTTAAATGATGAGGATGCTCCATGGATACGGCACAATCGTAAGCAAGCAGGGACACAAGGGAAGAATTGATGTGTATAATTTATTGTACCAAACTTTGTTGAATGGATCATGTGAATTAAAACGTACGATGGCGAATCCGGATGATTTGTATTTGGTCGATGAACTGAATGATGTATCAAACCTTTTGTCAAACCTTCAAGGGATCGATGAACTGAATTTTTTGATATATTATTTGTATTTTTAAGATTTTAAAATGAATTAGTTTTATTTTTCTGATTTTTTTGATATATTATTTGTATTTTTAAGATTTTCAAATGAATTAGTTTTATTTTTTTGATTTCTTTGATATATAATTGTATTTTTAAGATTTTAAAATGAATTAGTTTTATTTTTCCGATTTTTTTGATATATTATTTGTATTTTCAAGATTTTAAAATGAATTAGTTTTATTTTTCTGATTTTTTGATATATAATTGTATTTTTAAGATTTTAAAATGAATTAGTTTTATTTTTCTGATTTTTTTGATATATTATTTGTATTTTCAAGATTTTAAAATGAATTAGTTTTATTTTTCTGATTTTTTTGATATATAATTGTATTTTTCTGATTTTAAAATGAATTAGTTTTATTTTTCTGATTGTTTTGATATATTATTTGTATTTTCAAGATTTTAAAATGAATTAGTTTTATTTTTCTGATTTTTTTGATATATAATTGTATTTTTAAGATTTTAAAATGAATTAGTTTTATTTTTCTGATTTTTTTGATATATTATTTGTATTTTCAAGATTTTAAAATGAATTAGTTTTATTTTTCTGATTTTTTTGATATATAATTGTATTTTCAAGATTTTAAAATGAATTAATTTTATTTTATATGAAAAAGGACCTTTAGTCGCGGTTCGTGACACGAACCGCGACTAAAGGCTCTGTCTGCGAGGGAACGAAAGCGGCGCCAAAACCCTTTAGTCCCGGTTGGGGAGGCGGCTTCGACGCCGCCAGGCTGCTCCTCGTCGCTGTCGCCGTTGCCGCGCCCTGCCCCGTCGCCGCCCGCTCCTCCTCGCCGTCGCCAACGCCTCCCCGACCTCGCCGTCGTCAACGCCTCCCCGACCTCGCCCTGCCCCAGTGAGCGGCGACGCCCTGCCCCAGTGAGCTCCGACGCCCTGCCCCGTCGCCGCCCGCTCCTCCTCGCCGTCGCCAACGCCCGCCGCTGCCCCTGCCCCTGCCGCCGCCGCCTGCCTCCCGCCACTGCCCCTGCCCCTGCCGCCGCCGCCTGCCTCCCGCCGCTGCACCTGCCCCTGCCGCCGCCTGCCTCCCGCCGCCCGCCCGCCGCCGTCCTCCTCAAACAAAGAAAAGGAAGAACAAAAGGAAGAAGAAAAGGAAAAAGAAAAGAAAATAAGAAAAGGAAAAAGGAAATAAGAAAAGGAAGAAGAAAATAAGAAAAGGAAAAACAGAATAAGAAAAGGAAAAAGAAAATAAGAAAAGGAAAAAGAAAATAAGAAAAGGAAATAAGAAAAGGAAGAACAAAATAAGAAAAGAAAATAAGAAAAGGAAAAAGAAAATAAGAAAAGGAAAAAGAAAATAAGAAAAGGAAAAACAGAATAAGAAAAGGAAAAAGAAAATAAGAAAAGGAAAAAGAAAAGGAAGAAGAAAAGGAAAAACAAAATAAGAAAAGGAAAAAGAAAATAAGAAAAGGAAAAACAGAATAAGAAAAGGAAAACGAAAATAAGAAAAGGAAAAAGAAAAGGAAAAACAAAATAAGAAAAGAAAATAAGAAAAGGAAAAAGAAAATAAGAAAAGGAAAAAGAAAATAAGAAAAGGAAAAAGAAAAGGAAGAAGAAAAGGAAAAAGAAAATAAGAAAAGGAAAAAGAAAATAAGAAAAGGAAAAACAGAATAAGAAAAGGAAAAAGAAAATAAGAAAAGGAAAAAGAAAAAAAGAAAAGGAAAAACAGAAAAAGAAAAGGAAAAAGAAAAGGAAAAAGAAAAGGAAGAAGAAAAGGAAAAAGAAAAGGAAGAAGAAAAGGAAGAAGGAAGAAGAAAAGGAAGAAGAAAAGGAAAAAGAAAAGGAAGAAGAAAAGGAGGAAGAAAAGGAAGAAGAAAAGGAAGAAAAGGAAGAAGAAAAGGAAGAAGAAAAGGAAAAAGAAAAGGAAGAAGAAGAAAAGGAAACCCTAAACCCTAAACAAAAACTTCTATGCAAATTAGTGCTAAATAATCTTATTTTTTAATTCCTCCTCCTCTATGTCCCATTAATCTTATTTTTTAATTCCTTTATACTTAAAGAATTTTTACTACATGCAGGAGTGACATATGGCGGACGATAGAGCCGAGCCGCTTAGGGATCCGGAGGCTGAACGTTATTTAATGGGCATCATCAACAACGAGATTCCTTATGTGCCGGGCTCAGAATATGAGCAAGAAGAGGATGTAGTCTCTTCTTTTCTGAACCTTGACGGTGATCAAGAAGGCGATAATCAAGAAGGTGAAGGAACGGACATTGTCGACGGAGGTCAACCGTCAACAAACGACGATCTCGAATTGCAAGTAGCAACCACCTCCGGCGAGGTATATATATACATTGAGCCTCTCGTGATACAAACTTACTGAAATGTGAATACATATGTATTAACGCGCGCGACTCTCTTTCTTTTTTTTAGCCCTCGGCCGGATCGAGTACGACAAAGCGTGGCAAATCCAAGGCGATGAAAACAGGAAAAACATATGCCATTGAGTTTGTCAGTGAAACCGGCAAGCCCCTACAGCACACCTCAAAGTTTATCAACCAATGCGGAGTCGTTGTTAGAGACAACATCCCGATCACCGTCCAGGAATGGAAGGAGCCAAAGAAGGCACGTCTTGGTTTCAGTTTTGTCGACAAGAGAACGAAAAAGGATTGCTGGAGAAAGCTTGTGGAACATTTCATTCTACCTCCGGAATACAACAAAGTCGATGAATTCGGTAACGAGGTTCCGGGTGGACGTGAGAGGAGGAGGCTAGTTAAAGAGTTCGCTCTTCAGAAGATGGGCAAAGCATTCCGGAACTTCAAGAAAAATTTAACCCGTGACTATGTCAACAAGGGCAAGACTCCGGATTTCAATGGACAACATGAGAAACTGAAAGATGATTGGCTAGAATTTGTGAGGCAAAAGCAATCGGAGCATTTCAAGGAAATATCGAAAAAAAATAAGGATAATGCAAGTAAGAAAAAGTTCCATCATATTATGGGGCCAGGAGGATACCGCCTTTCGGAGCCTAGGTGGCAGAAGATGGAGGAGGACCTGAGGGTGCGAGGAATCCCTCTAGGTACAGAGGGATGGGACCCAAGGGCCAAAAGCTGGTGGTACGGGCATGGGGGATCGCTAGACCCGGAGACAGGGGTGTGTGTTCACCGGAAGAAAAAGTTTGCTCCCACCCAAGCCCTTATTGACGCAATGACCCAAGCTCAAGAGGGCTTGATCAAGTTCAACAGAGAGAAATACGCACTGACAACAGCCCTCGGGAATGATGAACACAGAGGACGTGTACGAGGCAAAGGCAAAGTTCCGTGGAAAGTAGGGTTTTCCCAGGACAATGACCCGTACTGTTACAGAAGCCGTAAGAGAAAGACGGACCGGGATGCAGATCTTATGGCAAAGTTTGCATCGGAACTCCATGAGTTGAAGCAGACCGTGCATGAACTAGTAAAAGAAAAATCGGCTGCAGGGCCGCATGAAGATCATGAAGTGGGTCGCGGAAGCCAGCAGCGGAGAAGCAGCGTGGCTTCCACGGATGCCCCGCCTGGTGCTAGTGCACCGATGATCAAGATTCGTGCACCGGAGCCTCACTACCCCGTGGATGATGTAAAGGAGATGAAAGAATGTGATCTGCATTATCCCGTGGGGAATGTTTCCACGAAGGTAGCTAGCGGCAGTGCTTTACCCTGTACACCTGGAGCACTCCACCACAACAACCCCATTGCATATGGCTATGCTCGTGTCACGGTGGAAGACATAGTCCAAGGGTTTGAGGACCTGGAGATTGACAAAGCTACACCCGAAGGGGAGAGAAGACTTGGAGATGTCAAGCCCCAGATCATTCTATGGAAAAAGAAGTACATAGTGTTTCCAGGCGAGGCGCCAAGGCTAGCAAGTCCACCCCCCCTCCGATGGTGGTGGTGGTGGTGGCGGTGGTGGTGGTCGTGGTGGTTCACCTACACCTCCTTCACACCATTCGACGCCGTCCCCCGATCCACAACCTCCGGCAGGTACGACGCCCCCCAATCCTCCTCCGGCGGGTACGACGCCCCCCAATCCACCTCCGGCGAAGAAGCAGAAGCAGGCGGACAGCAAGGAAACCCGCTCCTGGACTATTAACCCGGACCCTTATGTACCTAAGACCACAAGGGTACCGGAGCCATCACTGAAGCCTCTCCTCCCAAGGCCTTGGGAACTTAGTGAAGCTGAAACCAAATTGGCCGCGTCTGCTGATTATGAGAAATGGAAGGCGGATATGAAGGCGATAAAAGAGCCTGAGCCCAAGCAAGTATTCACTGAGAAGCAAAAGAAGTGGGCTAAGGATTTTTTGACGACACCGTCCCAAGCCGAGCTGAATATGCCTGACGACTATGGACATGAACTTCGTAGGCAAGCAAAAATATTGAAGGAGGAGAAAGAAGAAAGTAAAAAAGCGGGAAACAAGTTGACCAGCTCGGGATGCAGAAGAAACAATCGATCCCCCCGCTCATAGTGAAAGCCGGTCCGGAAGAGGACCCCGAGATCATAGCAGCTGTGGCAGCACTTGGATTGACTGTAGCGAGTGCCATGAAACAAGCGTCCGAGATGGGTTTGACTCTTCGTGCCTTCTTAGGCCTTGAGGATGCGCCAGTATGTGAGATAGCATTACAATATGTGCGGAATGGGCCTCTCGTCGAGCTTGCGCGGGAAAAGAGTCTACCACCACAAATGTGAAATCTGCTACGTTGGTACAAGTAATTCATAACATGGGCCGACAAAGAATATGTTTATGCGGATGTTACAGAGGAGCATCACACCAAACGGTACTCTGTACAAGTTCATATGAGTGAATTGTTCCAGCTGTTCAATCTGCGCGACCTCGACAAATCTATGCTGAGTTGCTACGTTCTGTAACTGATTTATTTCTACCTCATCTCGTTCTTCATTGCCTGCACTATATATATATATATATATATATATATATATATATATATATTGTCCTAACTATATTGTTGCGTACGCTATTATGCAGATTGAAGATTTGGGAATGCAAAATAAGAAACATCCATGATGTTGGGTTCATTGACCCACATATCGTTAATGGACATGTGTTACAAAATCACCCCGAAGACGTGGAGAAAGACTTGTACAAGTTTCTTAGAAAGCATCAACTCAAAAGTCATATTCTATTTCCTTACCATTTTGGGTGAGTGTTTCTCTCTTGTGCCCATTCTCTTTTGTTTACTCCATGCATGGTATGTCTAATCGATGAGTTATGCATGACTGTGCATGTAACGTGTCCGCAGGTTCCACTGGATTCTGCTAAATATTGAACTTCACACCTCCAGAGTTCTAATCATGGACTCTATGGATTCGGATCCAAAGCGTTGGGCCGACATGAGAAAAATGCTGCAAAAGTAATTATTTTCAATCATTTGAGCTCTATATCGATCGGTCTCTTTCGTTCATTTCCTAATATCAAGTAACTAATAACTCCCTTGTTCATTTAATTTTCTTTGCCCTGTAGGGTTTGGAGACGGTTCTCAGAAGAAATTGTCGGTGAATTCAAACATGAGCTAGATTTTAGAAGGTTAGTTAATGTGGATAAGTAGCCACCGAGGACCAATCTATGTGGATACTATGTTTGTGAGAACATCCGGAGACACACCTCTGAGCGGAATGCATCGGATAGCGTGCGGAAGGCGACGGATAACTTGCGGAGGAGGCTTAGTCCAGAATCTCGCTTCCGACCAATTCAAGAAGAATTAGCAGGATTTTTCATGAGGGAAGTCATCAATCCTAAAGGAGAACACTATACCGAGGACGAAGAAATTTATATGCATACCCGAGATTGAAACTTGTTCGAAGTTGTATATGGTCATCCATCCTAATTGTGTATGGAAACTTGTTCGAAGTTGTATATGGTCACCCGAGATTGAATATATATTATATATTCCTCTTGAATTCTTCTTGTTTGAAATTTCATATGCATGTATATAGTAGCGTAGAATATGTGTACTGAAACTTCATCAAAATTAAAATAAAACACAAAATAAAATATAAAAGAAATAAAACACTACAAATTAAAAAGAAACCAGGTTTAGGAGGGCTAAAACCCTAAACCTGCGGAGGAGGCCTTTAGTCCCGGTTAGCCACGAGAACCGGGACTAAAGGTCCTCCGCCCCGACGGACCCCTGGCGCCCACGTGGACGGGCCTTTAGTCCCGGTTAGCCACGAGAACCGGGACTAAAGCCTTTAGTCGCAGTTCGTACGAGGCGCGACTAAAGGGGGGGGGGGTCTTTAGTCGCGCATATTTAGTCCCAGTTGCACAGCCGGGACTAAAGGCCTTTGCGAACCGGGACTAAAGGCTTTTTTTCTACCAGTGGCCCCCTCACTTATCTCTTCACACCACATCATCTCCTACCTCCAGAAAAAAATTCACCCTTGCTCTCTCTCCCATGTTCTTGCTCTCAAACCCGTGGATTTCGATCTCTTTGATCGATGCTCCGTTTCCAAAACTGTTTCGGGGGATTGTTGCTTGGTATGTGACTGGACCGTTTGTCCAATTAGTTTTTGTTCTAGTGGTTTATATTTTGAATAATTAGCTACTCTTGGTGCTGCTGTAGATGAGCTTGCATGTTGAATTCTTAGAGTACTAAGTAGTTTGAATGCTTGCTATGGCCTCTATGTATCTCTATGAGTAGTTGCTATCGATTTTGTGAAGTTTTGTTGAGAAAATTTTGTGGACTAATTTTTTTAGAATTTTTGTTCATAGGAAAAGGATGAATATCTTTAGGAAGTTTGCTTCTAAGAAGAACTCCAAGGGAGTTATTGGGGAGTCATCTGACAGTGATATCCATCCCCGGAGGTTGGCGGAGGTACGGCCGTGCGAATGGCCGCATACCCCGTTCATGGAAGAGGCTGGAATCCTGGAAGAGTTTACACAATATGCTGCTAATGCCGACCTCACCGACTTCATCGCAGCTGAATGTAACATCTTTGTTCAAAGTTTTAATTTCCTTCCTAGGAATAATCCTCCTGAGGTTGCAGTTTAGTTTATATGCTGAAACCTGTCAGATACCACTTACTGAATTTTGTGACATATGCATGATCCCTTCTAACGGGAGCTTAGTTGAGCCTAGGCCGGTAGAGTTTGAGGCCTTTTATCGTACCTTGGTAGTGGGAGATGGGAGAGGGGTGTCGGCTATCACTGCCCCTGGATTGCATTTTCCTACTGTTCATTACTCTGCTCTTTTCATTGCAAAATGCTTGCTTTCTAGAGAGAAGATGGGTGCACTCAGTTCATCATACCTTGTTGTTTTACGTCATGCACTAGAGGGCGACAACACCTATAGCTTGGGAGCTGTTGTGGGACGTCTCCTCCATGTTAATAAGTCCAAGGGTAAAAATACATGGTGGGATTTTCGCTACTCGCTTGGCGGCTCACTTTAATGTTGAGATACGCCTTCATGATTACCCTCTGACCAAGGTTTACCTAAATCGCGCAGCCATGGATCACCACCATTTTACTGATGTCGATTATCCTAACATCCCTATTCCATATAACCTGGTTTTTAGTGTGAGAACTCATGATATTATTCCATTGCCTGCTCCTACTTTGTTTGATCCTATTGCCAGGGGCGGATATAGGACTATGCCTGCGGACATCATCGCCTACCGGAACGACCAGGCTGCCGCAGAGGAGGAGCCTCAGCAGTGGGATCAGTGGATGCCCGCTCCTCAGTACCCCGACTACTATCCAGGCTTCTGATTGATTACCAAGTTAGGCCAAAAGCCTAAGCTTGGGGGAGTACGTGTTTCCCACCGACATTACATTCTTGGTCACACATTTGATTCCAGTTGTCGGTGTCAACACTTTTTCATTGTATCATCCATGTTAAATTTATTTTCTCGCTTTCTTCTTGTGTGTTCGAAAAACCTTAGAAAACCCAAAAAAATAGTTGTAGTTAGTTTACTTTCTATGCATGCTTAGCTGTAGCATTAAAAAGAAAACCCAAAAAGATTTCCTTGTTCTTCTTTTGCTTGTTGGGAGCTTTCCCGTGTAAATAGTTTTTCTCGTTTTTGCTTTTCCCTTTTATTTGTTTGTTCAAGAAAACCAAAAACTCCAAAAATATTTCAGTGTGTTTCTCTAAATTTATTTTCTTTTTATTAGAGTCGTACCAAGGAGAAGACCACGATGAAAATGTTGAGTGGCTCTCATATGAATAATTGTTGATCTAATAAAGAGCCAATATTACCCTGTCTTCTCTTGTTGAATAAAATGTTTGCAGATTCCAGCTTAGTCCACGACACTCTTGCACTATTATTATTTTCACATCGTTCGGTCGTGCAAGTGAAAGGCAATAATGACGATATCCGATGAACTGGTCGTGGCAGAGAGAAACAGGTATGAACTCGACTTGTTCTGTTTGTGTAAATATGTTTAACCTAGTATCCATGATTTAGTCCATTATGATTAAACATGTTTGCAATGCCAATTAGAGATTATAGTTTCTCGTGCCATGCATAAGTAGCTAGGAGTGGATAATGATTTATCTTGGATATCAACATTGCATTAAAATGATTGTGATGTAGTATGATGATATGGTATCCTCCTCTGAATGTTCGAGTGGCTTGACTTGGCACATGTTCATGCATGTAGTTGAATCAAAACCAACATAGCCTCTATGATATTTATGTTCATGGTGTTCATGTCCTACTCATGCTAGTGTCCAATGTTACTTATGCATAATTCATGTTCATGACCGTTGTTGCTCTCTAGCTGGCCGCTTCTCAACCTATTTGCTAGCCTTCGCCTGTACTAAGTGGGGATTCTGCTTGTGCGTAAGAAACCTTGAACCAAAAGTTATTCCAGATGAGTCCACCATACCTACCTATATGCGGTATTACCCTGCCGTCCTAAGTAAATTTGCATGTGCCACCTCTAAAAACTTCTAATAAATATCCTTTTTGTGTGCCCGGATCATTCATGGAACGACAGGAAGTGGTCGGTACCTTCCATGCTAAGTGGGTTATTCTCAGGTCGAGTGTTTATTCACTTGCCATCGCACGAGAAAAGGGCGGTAATAGCGATACCCAGTCCCAAACTGCAAACAGAAAAAGCTTACAAATAATCAAACAAAAACTCCCAATGGAGTCAAAACCTTTACTTTCATCGCTTGGGAACCGCCACTAGCGTGTTTAGCATGGAAGATATTGATAACTGATAGTTGAGAAGGGTGCATGTCTCAAAATATCATTTACCTCTGTTTTAAAACTTGAGCTCTGGCACCTCTGCAAATCATTGCTTCCCTCTACGAAGGGACTATCTATTTACTTTTATGTTGTGTCATCACCTTCTGAAATAAGCGCCAGAACTTGAGAGCACTGTTGTCATGACTTATGCATTGTTTGTAGCTAATGTTGGGTGCATCATGACTGGATCTTTTCTACCATGAATTACAATGTTTAGTCGCTGCTTGAACTTTGGAGGTGCTCTGCTTATGTTTTGCGGTCTCAGAAAGGGATAGCGAGATACCACTATTGTCATATTATATCATGGCTGTTTTGACAACGTGTTGCCATTTGAGATATCTTATTATTGCTCGCTAGCTGATTATGTTATTGATATGAGTTAATATAATATTTAAGAGTTATTGTTGGCATGGTTAGTATAATGTTGGCTAAAAACCTCGGTGTTGTTTAAGCTTATTTATGCAAACAAGAGCAAAAGATTTCGTAAAAGTTTTTCTTTTTCACTTTCAGTCTATCAAATGAATTGCTTGAGGACAAGCAAAGGTTTAAGCTTGGGGAGTTGATACGTCTCCAACGTATCTACTTTTCCTAACGCTTTTCCTCTTGTTTTGGACTCTAATTTGAATGATTTGAATGAAACTAACCCCGGACTGACATTGTTTTCAGCAGAACTACCATGGTGTTGTTTTTGTGCAGAAATAAAAGTTTTCGGAATGGAACGAAACTTTGCGAGGAATTTTTATATCAATAAAGAGAATTTCTGGAGCCAAGATCCACTAGTAGGAAAAGGGGCTTTTACCCCGGTTCATAAGGGCCTTTAGTCCCGGTTCTGGAACCGGGACTAAAGGGTCGTTACTAATGCCCTAGCCCTTTAGTCCCGGTTCTTACACGAACCGGGACTAAAGGCCGTCCATGTGGCCGGTGCGGGGAGCCCAGGCAGGAGGGCCTTTGGTCCCGGTTGGTGCCACCAACCGGGACCAATAGGCATCCACGCGTCAGCACCTGGCAGGAGCTGAGGTTTTTGTTTTTTCTAAAAGGGGGTGGTTTAGAGGTTTTGGGGGGTTAATTTAGGTGTTTCATATATTGTGATAGAGAGAAGTGTCCTCTCTTATCTCCGTGCTTTGTCGACGCTACGTACTATATACGTATGGAGAGGAGTAGACACGCTAGCTAGTAATCAAATGAAGGAAACAGAAGATCGTCATGAACATATATATATGCATACAGAGAGAAGTGATATCGACCACCTCTCCTTCTCCGAGATATTGGTCGAACAACAAGTTCTCGTATATCTATCCGACACTACCGGCTACATATATACAATAATTATCTCTTACAATACAATCTCCTAATTATATTGTAGGAACACAGGGTCCACATAGTATTCTCCGTTTTCAGCGATCACGTGGTCAAGGAAGAATGCCGCCAATTCCTCTTGAATTCCTCGCATACGATCTGGTGCTAGGAGTTGATCCCGCTTCCAAAAAATCTAATTTGAAGAAGGGGGTCAATACATATATATATGAATAAATGAAACTCAACACAAATGACGGTAATAAAATAAAATTGTGATTATTATTGCTTACGCACTTCATATTGTTCTTCAGTGTAGCCCCACTCACAGGTATGGTAGCGGATGGACTCGCAAATGTAGTATCCACAGTAATTATTCCCGGGTTGCTGCCACAACCACTTTACAAGAAATAGAGGTCAATCAAACTGATAAGCAAGCATGCTAAATGGTATTGATCAAACTAGCGCTTGAATCACTAGGAGATGCGCGGAACATGCTACTATAGTACTTACTTTCGGGTGTCTAAATTGCAGCTGGTTCGGCAGTCCCGGGGCTTTTGAGGTGAATTTTCTCCAAACCCTGCCAGACAAAGAAAACAATTACTTGATATCAGGAAATGAACAAAGTTGCTGATATGGTGGATAATGATCGATTTAACTTACTTCTGGAGCATTTGAGTCATGTTCGCATAGTCCTGGGATCTTTTCGTCTCGAGTCTAAGACGGTTACTACTCCCGGCTCAAGCTTAATCTCTAGGAGAATATAGTGGAAGCTGCGCATGCATGCATAAGTCATCAATTACATTACCATAACCTGGACTAATAAAGGGAAACCGAATATGCAGAAGACAGTAACACTCACTTGAAGTTGTAAGGAAAGAGTATTATATCTTTGTTTTGATTTATTACCAACGATTGTAGCAAGTTGGCCTCGGTATCTTTGGCATGAAATTTAACCTGATAATCATCTATGAGATTTGTGTTAATGAACCCAATATCACCGATTTGTCTTTTCTTCAATTCGGCGATCTTCAATCTGCATAATATAGTGAGGATAAGTATAAATACATGCAATGAAAGAGCTGACCTATATAGAGAGACTTAATGACAGAAGTAGTACTACTTACAGACAGTAGCAAGTGATCTTTGTTTTATCGAGGGACTTTAGATTGTAAAACTGGAAGAAATCCTCAAATGGAACATTCAGCAGTTCAATTCCAACGAGGTCATGCTCCAGTTTAACTCTCAGCGTTAAAGTACTCATCCCATCAGACTCTCTGCAGGTTTTCATGTACCAATCATGTAGTCTTCGCATCATCGTGCTTAGAGATTTGACATCTTTGACGAGAGGCTTCCCGTAATGGTATTTGTGTTCGTCCACCTCCATGATTTCATAATGTACATCGTCGGGCAGGTAATCTCCAAGATCGGTATAACCGGGCACCATACCCGGATCATTAGCGACGATGTCTTTTGACACCTTGAGCGGGGGGCACGATTGGTTCTCTTGTTCGCCGAGCTGGGCAATTTTTTCCCAGCTCGTCGTTCTTTCATCCTTTTATCACTGACAGTACTTCCCGACCGCTCCGCTTCGGCATATGCCTTTGCAAGAACGCGCTCATAGTTGCCTTTTGGCGGAGACTTTGGTGGTTTTGTCAGGGCAGCCAAAGTGCGCTTTGCTTTCACCGGATCTACCTTCTCCTCCGGAGGTGGATGTTTCTTTGCTTTGACCCCTTCAAAGAAGTTCTTCACTTCGGCTCGCACGATCTTCGCGTTCTCCTCCTTGGTCCTCTCATATGGTAACTTCTCTGGAGTCTTTAGAGAAGGACCAAATCTGTATTGCCTCCCGCCTCTGGCAGCTGTACTGCTAGATGCCGGCAGAGCAGACGGAGCGGCTGCGGCTGTCTTCTTTCCTTGCTTACGAGGCGGAGGAGAAGGACTACGACGCGCCGGAGCAGCCGCAGCGGCGGCGGGTCTCTTCCGCCCTTGCTGACGAGGCGGAGAAGGAGGAGGCTGGCTGCTCTGGCGCGCCGGCGCTGGCGGAGAAGGAGGCGGAGTGCCGCCACGCGCCGGAGAAGGAGGCTGAGTGCCCTGATCACTCGCCGGAGGAGGAGGCGGAGTGCCCGTACTCGCCGGAGCCGTCCAGTTCGGAAGCTTGATGAGCTCCTTCCGCCATAGGCATGGAGTCTTCAGAGCTAAACCCAGCCGAGTCTCCCCTTCACCGGTAGGGTGGTCAAGCTGGAGGTCCTCAAATCCCTCTGTTATTTCATCCACCATCACCCTAGCATATCCTTCAGGAATCGGCCGGCAGTGGTAGGTTGCGCCGGGTTCAGTAGGTAAAACGGAGCCAACAGCCGCCTTGACTTTCAAGTTCTGCCATTCCGCCATAAGGTGGCAATGTTGAGACTCCGTGATAGCATCCACGGGGTAGCTAGGAGTAGCCGCATGCTCCAGCTGAGGCAGCTCGGTGGAAGCCACGTTGCTTCTACGCTGAGATGGCGGTGTAGCTTCGGGGGCAGTTTTGGCATCTCTATTGCTGTCTCGTTCCTCCAGCACTTGAACCCTTTCGTGCAGACGCTGAATTTGGATCTGCTCCACTTTTTTCCTCCTCTCCTGGGTTTTGTAACCGCCCGCGTCCGGAAAACCAGCCTTCCACGGAACGGAGCCTGGCGTGCCTCGTGTCCGTGCAGGGTGCTCAGGATTCCCGAGGGCCATTGTGAGCTCGTCGTTCTCTCTGTCTGGAACGAACGTCCCTTGCTACGCTGCATCGATATAGTGCTGAATCTTCTTGACGGGTATTGCAAGTTGCTCGTCCGTCCAACGACACCTCCCTGATACAGGGTCCAAGGTTCTGCCAGCCCCGAAGAAACAAGTCCGGCAACGGTCTGGCCAGTTCATTGTCTGTGGTTCGATCCCTTTATCAAGCAGATCCCTCTCAGACTTGGCCCACTTAGGCCGGGCTTTGAGGTAGCCACCTGACCCCGTGCGATGGTGAAGCTTCTTCTTCGCAGCATTCATCTTGTTTGTCGCTGACATCTTCTTACTCTTTTCCGATGTCTTGTGGGCCACAAATGCGGGCCAGTGATCTCTGATCTTCTCATACCGGCCGATGAATTCAGGTGTCTCTTCTTTGTCAACAAACGTTTTCAGCTCATTCTTCCACCTCCTGAATAGGTCTGCCATCTTCTTAAGAGCATGAGACTTGATTAATTGCTCTATAACTGGCTTCTCCGGATCCTCCTCTGGCTGTAGGGTGAAATTTGCCTTCAGCTCAGTCCAAAGATCATCTTTCTGCATATCATTGACATAAGACACCTCAGGGTCTTCCTTCTTAGGCTTATACCATTGGTGGATGCTGATCGGGATCTTGTCCCTAACTAGAACCCCGCACTGAGCAGCAAAAGCATCCTTTGTCCGGAGGGGTTCAATCGGTTGGCCGTCGCGCGCGATTGCTGTGATCTCAAACCTTTCATCCGAGCGCAACTTTCTCTTCGGGCCTCGTCTCTTTACCGCAGTTGTGCTCGATCCGGAGGGCTAGAAAAAAGAAGAAAGACGAGTGTTAATTAATATGTGTACATACCAAAACAATGAATGCATCAATTAGCTAGTCAGCATAGGCTTAACTAATATATTTACCTGGCCGGACTCTGTTCGGTCACCGGAGCCGTCACCACGGGCTCCTTCTTGCACCAGCATTGGGTCACCGGAGCCATCATAATCGTGTCTTTCCTCCTCCACTCTTCGATCACCGCAGCCTGCTTCTTCACCCTGTTCTTCCAGACCATCATTGTCGTTAAGATACGACAAGATATCACCTCCGGCTAAGATTATGTCCCCCAACACCTCTTCGGCTTGCTCATCTCGTCCGTGCTCCATTGTTTCTGCAAATATTACAACATGGCAATTATTACACAAACATGACAGCAGGTGGATATATTAGTGCAAACGTAGACCTAGCTTATTCCGGGTTTGGGGTGGCCTAGGCAACGCTTCAAGGGTAGGGGCGCGGCGGGAGGGGGTAGGAGACCGACATCGTTTTTTTCTAGGGTTTGGGTGTCCTCGAGAGTTTTGGTCGAGCGAGAGGGCCGGGGGGTGCTCCCGTGGTATAAGTTATCACGGTCGAGAGGGGGTATACATATCGACCGTCCATCATGTCGAAGTTATCTGGGAGGGAGTTATATATATCGACAACGACGACATACATACACGGGAAAATAATGTTATCGGGGAGGGGGTATATATCGACCCCCCCCCCGCCACGTGTTGAAGTTATCGGGAGGGGGTTTTATATCGACAACGACGACATACATACACGGGAAAATAATGTTATCGAGGAGGGGGTATATCGACCCCCCTCGTGTTGAAGTTATCCCCCCTCGTGTTGAAGTTATCGGGAGGGGGTAATATCGACAACGACAACATACATACACGGGAAAATAATGTTATCGGGGAGGGGGTATATCGACCCCTCCCCACGTGTTGAAGTTATCAGGAGGGGGTTATATCGACAACGACGACATATATACACGGGAAAATAATGTTATCGGGGAGGGGGCATATCGACCCCCCCTCGTGTTGAAGTTATCCCCCTCGTGTTGAAGTTATCGGGAGGGGTATATATCGACGACGACAGACCCGATAAAACATAAGAAAACAAAGAAGAAATAAAAAGAGGAGAGAAGAAGAAAGGAATAGAGGAGAGGATTGAAGAAAAAAAAGAAAAAAAAAGAGGAGAAGAAGAAAGGAATAGAGGAGAAGAAGGAAAAAATAGAATATTTTCTATTTTTTCTTCTTCTCCTCTATTCCTTTCTTCTTCTCCTCTTCTTTTTCTTCTTTTTTCCTCTTCTTATTTATATCTCCTCTTCTTCCTCTCCTCTTCTTCTTTCTTTCCTCTTCTTATTTTCTTCTTTCCTATCCTTCTTTTTATTCTTCTTCCCTTCCTAGCTAGATATATAAAACTTTTCTAAAATTGTAACTTTTGCATATATAAAACTTTTCCATGTGCATCATCATTTCTCATATATATCGAATATATATCCATTGTCATATATAAAAACTTTCTATATATGAACAAAAAACTTTCTATGAACAAAAAAACATTTTTGACATATATATTCATACATTTTGAACATCTACATACATACAAATTTTTTTTTGTTCACATATACATTATAGCCACATACACATATACATCACATATGAACAAAAAAATTAAACTAATAAAAATAAAAAAACAGAGCCGGGGCGGCGGCTCTCACAGCGGGGGCGGGGGCGGCGAGGGCGCCGGCGCACGGGGCCGGGACGGGGCGGGGGCGGCGAGGGCGCCGGCGAGCACGCGCGGGCCGGGCAGGGGGGCTCGGGGCGCCGAGGCGGCGCGGGCAGGGGAGCACGAGGCGGGGCGGCGCGTGGGGGCAGGGCGACGGCGACGAGCACCGGGCGGCGACCCGTCGAGGCAAGGGCGACGGCGATGAGGAGCGGACGGCGACGGCGAGCACGGGCAGCCTGGCGGCGTCGGGGGCAACTGGCGAGGTATGTCGAAAATTTCCTAAGTGTGGACTTATATAGCAATGCCTCTAGTCCCGGTTCGTGGCACCAACTGGGACTAAAGGTGGGCATTAGTCCCGGTTGGTGCCATCAACCGGGACCAAAGGCCTCTTTTCAGCAGCCCAAAGGGCGGGAAGCGGCGGCCTTTGGTCCCGATTGGTGGCACCAACCGGGACTAAAGGGGGGGCATTGGTCCCGGTTGGTGCCACCAACCGGGACCAAAGGCCTTGCGGTGCCCGCGGCCAAAAGTTTAGTCCCACCTCGCTAGTTGAGAGGGGCTCGGAGTGGTTTATAAGCTCCACTACGGCTGCCCTCTCGAGCTCCTCTCAAATGCAGGCTTACAGGCCTAATGTCACACTGTGCTGTCTGTTGGCCTATTGGGCCTTCTACAGGCCTGAATCCTGGCCCAGGTTGGGTTTCTAGTCGTATTCAGGCCGTGGTGGCCCAATAGGTGGCAGTTTTTTAAATTTTTTGCATTATTTATTTTCTTTTATTTTTTGCTTTATTTTTTAATTCTTTTTGCTTTTAGGTCAGCAAAATTATAAACTGTCTGTTAGTGCCATTAGTTTTAGAAAACATATAAACTTTCTATTAGTGCCATTAGTTCTTTATGAAAATTCTTTTTGCTATATTTAGTTTTTTTATTTTCTTTTTTGCTATATTTATTTTGTTTTATTTCTACTTACAACAAAAAACTTATTTATTTTATTTTATTTTGTTTCTAATTACTTATTTATTTTACTTTATGATAATTCTTTCTGCTATTAAAGTTTCTATCAAAAAAAGTTCTTTATGAAAATTCTTTTTGCTTTTAATGATTAAAAATAAAAAAGAGGCGCAATGCGCGTTGATTTGCTTCAAGCCTTTCGGAATAGTGTAGACTGCACTGCACATAGCTCGATGCAGTCTACCTTATTCCTCGAGGCTTGAAGCTAAGCAACGTGAGCATTGCGCCTCTTCTTCATCGCCTCTGCACTCAGGGCTTATAAACCGCTCCTAGTGCCTCTCAGCTAGCGAGGTGGGACTAAAAAACTGCTTAGCTAGTAAGAAACTCTAGTACCGGTTCGTGCCACGAACAGGTACTAAAGGTGCTCGTGGGGCCACAGCCTCATTAGTACCGGTTCGTGGCACCAACAGAGACCAAAGGGTGGAATTGGTCCCGGTTCGTGCCACCAACCGGGACCAATGGCCTTGCACAGCGGCGTGGTGGTGAGTTTAGTCCCACCTCGCTAGCTAAGAGAGAGCCGCACCTGTTTATAAGGTGCGGTGCTCCTGAGCTGTCGAGCTCCTCTCTAAAGCAGGCTTACGGGCCTAACCTCTCTGCACTCAGGGCTTATAAAGCATTTCAAATGAACTCTGAAAAGGTTGAAAGTTGGCATGGTATCATCATTTCATCCACATAGCATGTGCAAGAAACTTGAGAGGGTTACGGCAAAAACTAGATGCACTTCTTGTACAAAACGGACAATGGTATCATACTCGTCTATTACAAAGTTGGCATGCTATCATCATAATAGTTGCGGGAGAAAGTCTTCACTTTTTCTTCGCTTGTGTCATTTGCTTATTGCGCCGTAACCATGGATAATCTTCATCGTTTATCAGGATGCTTGGGTCAGCCTTGACTTTGAAGGGAGGAATTTCATGAAACTTTTCATAATCTTCAGACATGTCTGTCTTGCCCTCCACTCCCACAATGTCCCTTTTTCCTGAAAGAACTATGTGCCGCTTTGGCTCATCGTATGATGTATTCGCTTCCTTATCTTTTCTTTTCCTCGGTCTGGTAGATATGTCCTTCACATAGATAACCTGTGCCACATCATTGGCTAGGACGAATGGTTCGTCAGTGTACCCAAGATTGTTCAGATCCACTGTTGTCATTCCGTACTGTGGGTCTACCTGTACCCCGCCTCCTGACAGATTGACCCATTTGCACTTAAACAAAGGGACCTTAAAATCATGTCCGTAGTCAAGTTCCCATATGTCTATTATGTAACCATAATATGTGTCCTTTCCCCTCTCGGTTGCTGCATCAAAGCGGACACCGCTGTTTTGGTTGGTGCTCTTTTGATCTTGGGCGATCGTGTAAAATGTATTCCCATTTATCTCGTATCCTTTGTAAGTCAATACAGTCGAAGATGGTCCCCTGGCCAACGAGTACAACTCATCACAAACAGTGGTGTCACCTCTGAGACGTGTTTCCAACCAACTGCTGAAAGTCCTGATGTGTTCACATGTAATCCAGTCGTCACACTGCTCCGGGTGTTTGGAGCGCAGACTATTCTTGTGTTCATCGACATACGGGGTCACCAAGGTAGAGTTCTGTAGAACTGTGTAGTGTGCGTCAGACCAAGAATATCCGTCCCTGCATATTATTGAGTTCCCCCCTCCAAGCGTGCCTTTTCCAGTCAGTCTCCCCTCATACCACGATTTAGGGAGACCTATCTTCTTAAGGCCAGGAATGAAGTCAACACAAAACCCAATGACATCCTCTGTTTGATGGCCCATGGAGATGCTTCCTTCTGGCCTAGCGCGGTTACGGACATATTTCTTTAGGACTCCCATGAACCTCTCAAAGGGGAACATATTGTGTAGAAATACGGGCCCCAGAATGACAATCTCGTCGACTAGATGAACTAGGACGTGCGTCATGATATTGAAGAAGGATGGTGGGAACACCAACTCGAAACTGACAAGACATTGCGCCACATCACTCCTTAGCCTTGGTATGATTTCTGGATCGATCACCTTCTGAGAGATTGCATTGAGGAATGCACATAGCTTCACAATGGCTAATCGGACGTTTTCCGGTAGAAGCCCCCTCAATGCAACCGGAAGCAGTTGCGTCATAATCACGTGGCAGTCATGAGACTTTAGGTTCTGGAACTTTTTCTCTGGCATATTTATTATTCCCTTTATATTCGACGAGAAGCCAGTCGGGACCTTCATACTGAGCAGGCATTCAAAGAAGATTTCTTTCTCTTCTTTCGTAAGAGCGTAGCTGGCAGGACCTTCATATTGCTTCGGAGGCATGCCGTCTTTTTCGTGCAAACGTTGCACGTCCTCCCGTGCCTCAGGTGTATCTTTTGTCTTTCCATACACGCCCAAGAAGCCTAGCAGGTTCACGCAAAGGTTCTTCGTCACGTGCATCACATCGATTGAAGAGCGGACCTCTAGCTCTTTCCAGTAGGGTAGGTCCCAAAATATAGATTTCTTCTTCCACATGGGTGCGTGTCCCTCAACGTCATTCGGAACAGCTAGTCCGCCGGGACCCTTTCCAAAGATTACGTGTAAATCATTGACCATAGCAAGTACGTGATCACCGGTACGCATGGCGGGCTTCTTCCGGTGATCTGCCTCGCCTTTGAAATGCTTGCCTTTCTTTCGACATTGATGGTTGGTCGGAAGAAATCGACGATGGCCCAGGTACACATTCTTCCTGCTTTTGTCCAGGTATATACTTTCAGTGTCATCTAAACAGTGCGTGCATGCGTGGTATCCCTTGTTTGTCTGTCCTGAAAGGTTACTGAGAGCGGGCCAATCGTTGATGGTTACAAACAGCAACGCGTGCAGGTTAAATTCTTCCTGTTTGTGCTCATCCCACGTACATACACCGTTTCCATTCCACAGCTGTAAAAGTTCTTCAACTAATGGCCTTAGGTACACATCAATGTCGTTGCCGGGTTGCTTAGGGCCTTGGATGAGAACCGGCATCATAATGAACTTCCGCTTCATGCACATCCAAGGAGGAAGGTTATACATACATAGAGTCACGGGCCAGGTGCTGTGATTGCTGCTCTGCTCCCCGAAAGGATTAACGCCATCCGCGCTTAAACCAAACCATACGTTCCTTGGGTCAGCTGCAAACTCAGCCCAGTACTTTCTCTCGATTTTTCTCCACTGCGACCCGTCAGCGGGTGCTCTCAACTTCCCGTCTTTCTTACGGTCCTCACTGTGCCATCGCATCAACTTGGCATGCTCTTCGTTTCTGAACAGACGTTTCAACCGTGGTATTATAGGAGCATACCACATCACCTTCGCAGGAACCCTCTTCCTGGGGGGCTCGCCATCAACATCACCAGGGTCATCTCGTCTGATCTTATACCGCAATGCACCGCATACCGGGCATGCGTTCAGATCCTTGTACGCACCGCGGTAGAGGATGCCGTCATTAGGGCATGCATGTATCTTCTGCACCTCCAATCCTAGAGGGCATACGACCTTCTTTGCTGCGTATGTACTGTCGGGCAATTCGTTATCCTTTGGAAGCTTCTTCTTCAATATTTTCAATAGCTTCTCAAATCCTTTGTCAGGCACAGCATTCTCTGCCTTCCACTGCAGCAATTCCAGTACGGTACCGAGCTTTGTGTTGCCATCTTCGCAATTGGGGTAGAACCCTTTTTTGTGATCCTCTAACATGCGATCGAACTTCAGCTTCTCCTTTTGACTTTCGCATTGCGTCCTTGCATCGACAATGACCCGGCGGAGATCATCATCATCGGGCACTGGTTCCTCTTCATTTTCAGCAGCTTCCCCCCTTGCAGCATCATTGGGCACATCGTCTGGTTCCTCTTGATCTTCAGCAGCTTCCCCCGTTGCAGCATCACCGTATTCAGGGGGCACATAGTTTTCATCGTCCTCTTCTTCTTCGCCGTCTTCCATCATAACCCCCATTTCTCCGTGCCTCATCCAAACATTATAGTGTGGCATGAAACCCTTGTAAAGCAGGTGGGCATGAAGGATTTTCCGGTCAGAGTAAGACTTCGTATTCCCACATGTAGGGCATGGACAACACATAAAACCATTCTGCTTGTTTGCCTCAGCCACTTCGAGAAAATCATGCACGCCCTTAATGTACTCGGAGGTGTGTCTGTCACCGTACATCCATTGCCGGTTCATCTGCGTGCATTATATATAATTAAGTGTGTCAAAAACCATTACAGAACATCATGAATAGATAATTAAGTGACCAAATTAATAGAAGTTCATCATCACATTAGAACCAAAGTACATCCATAGTTCTCATCTAACAACATATATATAGCTCTCCAGAGCATCTAATTAATTAAACCATACATTGAAACTATGTAAAACATTTCAATGTGAAAACAAATGCGATCATAATCGCAACCAAGGTAACAATTGATCCAACGGCATAATGATACCAAGCCTCGGTATGAATGGCATATTTTCTAATCTTTCTAATCTTCAAGCGCATTGCATCCATCTTGATCTTGTGATCATCGACGACATCCGCAACATGCAACTCCAATATCATCTTCTCCTCCTCAATTTTTTTTATTTTTTCCTTCAAGTAATTGTTTTCTTCTTCAACTAAATTTAACCTCTCGACAATAGGGTCGGTTAGAATTTCCGGTTCAACCACCTCCTAGATAAATAAAATCTATGTCACGCTGGTCGGTATATTTGTCATAAACAATAAATGAATCAAATAGTTATAAAAAGATAATATATACCACATCCGAATCATAGACAGGACGAGGGCCGACGGGGGCGGATACCAAAACCATCGCACTATGTAATAAGAAGGAATAAAATAGTAAGAAAATTAGACAAGTATCTATCTAAAGTAAGAATTTTTTTCTTTCAAAAAGAAGATAAGAACAAGAGGCTCACCACGGTGTTGCCGGCGACGAGATCAGCGCAGGCGGTCGGCGGCGATGAAGACGGGAATGGGACGTGACGGGCCGCTAAACCTAGACAAATCTCGAGGAAAATGGAGCTTTGAGGTCGAGCTTCGAGAGGACAAAGCTTAACTAGTGTGGCTCGGGCATTTCATCGAACACCTCATGTGCATAGGAGGTGAGCTAGAGCACCACAAAGCCCTCCCCTCGCCGGCCAGGGAAAAACAGAGCACTGGAGTGCTCTGCTCGCGGGCGAGGGGTATATATAGGCACCTCATTGGTCCCGGTTCGTGGCATGAACCGGTACTAAATCCGGGCCTTCTATCCCGGTTCATGCCAAGAACCAGGACAAATGGTTGTGGGCCAGGAGCGAGGACCATTAGTCCCGGTTCGTGGCTTGAATCGGGACAAATGGTTCCATACGAACCGGGACCAATGCCCACGAGGCCCCGGCCGGCCCCCTGGGCTCACGAACCGGGACGAATGCCCCCATGGGTCCCGGTTCGTGACTGAACCGGGGCTAATGTGAAAACTGCCCTGTGACCTATGCCCTGTTTTCTACTAGTGATCCACCAAAGGGGGGCACCTGGGTGGCCCCGCAGACCCTGAAACCAAGGCTATAAAATCCTATATTTCCAAAAAAATCAGGGAGAAAGAATTATCACGATCCACGAGACGGAGCCGCTGACACCTCCTGTTCTTCATCGGGAGGCCAGATCTGGAGTCTGTTTGGGGCTCTGAAGAGGGCGGTCTTCGTTCTTCATCATCACCAACCCTTCTCCATCGCCAATTCCATGATGCTCCCCACCGGGAGTGAGTAATTTCTTCGTAGGCTCGCTGGTCGGTGAGGAGTTCGATGAGATTCATCATGTAATCGAGTTAGTTTTGTTAGGGCCTGATCCCTAGTACCCACTATGTTCTAAGGTTGATGTTGCTATGACTTTTCCATGCTTAATGCTTGTCACTTTGGGCCCGCGTGCCATGATTACAGATCTGAACCATTTATGGTATCACCATTATATCCATGTTCTAGATCCGATCTTGCAAGTTATAGTTACCTACTACGTGTTATGATCCGGCAACCCCGGAGTGGCAATAGTCGGGACCACTCCCGGTGATGACCGTAGTTTGAGGAGTTCATGTATTCACCGTGTGTTAATGTTTTGTTCCGATTCTCTATTAAAAGGAGGCCTTAATATCCCTTAGTTTCCTTATAGACCCCGCTGCCACGGGTGGGTAGGACAAAAGATGTCATGAAAGTTCTTTCCGTAAGCACGTATGACTATTTACGGAATACATGCCTACATTATATTGATGAACTGGAGCTAGTGTCGTATCGCCCTAGGTTATAACTGTCTCATGATGAATATCATCCAACAAGTCACCGATCCAATGCCTACGAATTTATCTTATATTGTTCTTGCTAAGTTACTACTGCTATCCTTACTGTTGCACTTGCTACAAAACTACTGCTATCGCTGTTACCGTTACTATTACTGTTGTCACTACTATCAAAACTATCATATTACTTTACTACTGATCACGTTGCTGCAGATAATTAAAGCCCGGGTGCCAATTAATCTACTGGGCCTAGTGATAGATTCCTGATGATTATGCATTGCGTAAAATGCAAATTGTGATGCTTAGTGGGGTAGTATTGTAGCAGTGGTCCTATTTTACGTGACAAATTCTTGATACTCATGGTGTAATACGTCTGGTGTATGTAAGATCAAATTCATTCCATCGTTTGAGTAATATTAAAATATCAATTATATGATGCATTCAGTAAAAAAGTGTCACTGTGTTGGTATGTATATATGGTACACCGTTAAACATAGAAGAACATCCTTTCACTCCTAACCCGACCTATGCCATCGAATCTGGGTCGACCGGCCCACTGAACATCTACTACTTGCCTTTGAAGACCCTCTTCAAAGAGTACTATACAAAGCTGATGGGTTGGGCCCTTATTACCAGGATTTCCCTTTATTACCAACCAATCGAGCTACAAGCAAGATGCATGCTACTATGATAACATGATGCGCCGGCCCACTCCTCTTCTAACGAATAACAAACATCACGTAAAAAAACAAGATGTCCTAAAAAACTAACAAAAACAAGAGCCTCTATATGCAGAGACGTTGATAGGAGATATTTGAGATCATCAGTTGTTGTGCATGCGTAGACCGTTCCCGGGAATTCAGCGCTGAACCTCGACCTCAACCTACACGAGGATCAGTGATACTAGACGCATCAGATGTGGTTTGTGAGCAGCTCTCAGCAAGTTCTCTCCTTAATCTGGAAGACGGGCGGAAATTGTTTCAAGAGGTGACAACAATGTAGAAGTTATACTAGACATAGAGGACCTTTAACCTATTCCTTATAAACGGCTTGACGAGGATAAATTCATGTTTTGTCGCGTAACGTGCACCTAACCGAACCCTTATAACACTACGCGCGACCGCGGTGGCCATGACTCTTAAATATATACGGCTGCCCACACTCAGAGTAACAATCCCCCACGCCCCACTTGTCCACCATTTCTATTCCGTCGCCGCCCAACCCCGTTCCCCCTGGTGCATGCTCACGCACATCCACATCCACTCTGACACCGTCCCGCCGCCAAAATGGCCGAATCCCACCACCGCCGCTCCCCGCCTCCGATCAGAAGTGCGGATCAACATCACCATGAGCCGCCCTCAGCCCGTGGTTGCGATAAAGCGTCCTCCTCCCGCGGCGGCGCTTCCCGCTTCCCGACCTCCCACTGACACCGCCACCGTAGAGGAAATACCTTGGCGTGCGGCAGCGGGCCTCGGGGACGTGGGTAGTAGAGATCACCGACTATGAAACACACGAGAATATTTGGATTGGATCTTTAGAATCGGCGGTGCGCGTAGCACAGGAACACGCCATAAGATTGGTGCGCCTCCATGGCGCCAATGCCCAGCGCAACTTCCCCAATGGCCAGCCAGTGTTAATGCCTATGGACCCTCGTATGGACACCACACGGAAGATGTGGGAAGACGAGGAGGCATGTGAGCACCTCAAGGCGGAGCAAGCTGGCGAGGCGTACATGGTGAAGCTACGTCACCTATACCAGGAGTGCGTCGAGTAGGATTGCCGGGTTGTATGAGGTATACAAGTCTGAGGTAACGGCGGTCATCGATCTTTGCTCCTGCAACGGCGACGTAGATAGCGACGGTTTGGTGGTGGCAACGGAGCAGGTCATGGCGGTGCCAACGGAGTGGGCGAGGATGCCTTGACTTAATCGGACTGGGATAGGTTGATGAACTAGAGCACTAGTAAGTAGTTTTTTTTTTAGTTTTTATGCAACCTAATTTAAATTTCTTTTAAGTTATGTAAAATAGTTTATGCAACTGGTTGTGTCGAGTTCAAATCAAGATTGATGTAGTTGTATGAATCAAATTTACATAGAATTTGTGTTCAATTATTTAAGGAGTTCAGTTTAGGACTTCGGTTAGAAGCGACACCTTTTTAGAGGAGCAGATATACTTGTCCGTTTCCTCTCGGACGCCGATAAGTGCCATACGTGTGGGCGTTAGAAAGTCTGCCCACACATTTTATGTGGTGTATAAGAGGAACAGTCCACACACCTACGTGTGGGCAAAATAAGTAATGGCCACACACCTTTTTTTCCCTCCCGGTCCCTCTCACACGCGTGCGTGTGGGCGAAATAGATAACGCCCACACGCCCCGTACGTCAGGCCTTGTACCTCGTTGTCCCGCACGCCTCGGGTGACAGTCACCGCACGCCCGCAGTTGCCATGGTTCAGACCCTCATCATGTTCGTTTAACTGCAGTTGCCATGTCGCTGAACTACGGTTGCCATGTCGGACAACTACAGTTGCCATGGTTGCTCAACTGCAGTTGCCATCTAATGTCAAAAGTTCCAGATGCCATTTTTGGGCAACTGCGGTTGTTGCCATGTATGGTCTGGTTTACCACTAGGCAGTTGCCATGTATGGTCTGGTTTACTACAGTTGCCATGATTTGAAAACCTTAGGAGTTGCCACCTACTAACACTAGGCAGTTGCCGTGTAGTGCTACAAAAAGACATGGCAAAACAACATGTTCGGGTAAAAAAAAAGAGTTGCCATCTGCTTACAAGCACACTAGGGCAGTTGCCGTGTACCCTGCAAAAATACATGTCAACTGACATGTTCGGCTAAAAAAAAGAGAGAGTTGCCACCTGCTTATAAAGCACACTAGGGCAGTTGCCATGTGCATTGCAAAACACATGGCAAGTGGCAACTTGGGTGTGGGAGATGAGACGGGCGTGTGGGCGAGATGGCAAATGCCCACACACCAGCCCTTGTGCGTGAGTGGAAAGTGGCGTGTGGGCGAACTGCTGAACGCCCACACACCAGCCCCTCCCGTGTGGTGAAACATATGTGTGGGCGACCGGGTGAATGCCCACACACCAGCCCAGTCCGACGTGGCACTAGAAACATGCCAAGATTCGTGCGTTAACAAACGGGCGCGGATCCACGCGTGTGGGCGAGATGCAAACGCCCACACGTGTGGGCGTTTGACTTTTCGTTCCTCTAAATTATAGAGGATCAGTTAGACATGCTTTTACGGGTTGTTTTGTAAGAGATTGACATGTCCTCTTCCCCACTAATCTTCCTCCCTCTAATTTTAACTATGCCCCTCTCTCCCGAAGGATAATTACCGAAGGAAGGATGTCTAACAAGTCTACTTTCTTGTGAGGGAGAACTCTACTTAATTTTATACATTAACTGGGATGTTCAAAGGACAGCTTACAATAACATGTGCAATACCAAGCCCAACAAGGCGGCCAACACTAAGCTCTAGAGCATACTTAATTAGCTAATCTATTAGAATCATGACTTCTTACCTCATGCACAAACGTAAATTACACCCTTTTTTTTTTTTGCGAGGGAAACGTAAATTACCCCTTAGCTTGCTCTGTGATCTCTAATATAATAATCACATGGGTACCTCCTGTTCTTTCATGCACAACGATGACTCTAAAGAGGGATCATTTTCAAACCCTAATTAAGATTATTCTTCACACTAAGTAACATACAATCAGGCGAGCCTTGGCTTCCATCGGTTTTCTGAAATTCATTTTTAGTTTTTAAAAAGTTATGCACATAGTTTTTAGTTCCTTTTTGCTTTTTAAAAATTTGCGATTTTTTTTAAATTCACGGGGCACTTTTTATATCTCAATTTTTTTACAAAAAATCGGAAAACGTTTTTTGTAATACATGTGCATTTTAAATCTTCAGAATGTTTCTTTCAATCTGTTCACATTTTCGGAATTTACGTATATTTCAAAAATTCTTGAACGTTGCCGAGTTTGGCATCCATTACGATCCACCAGACCTAACGTCAGGCTGCTTCCCAGGATCAAACCGATGAATATTCAATTTCTTGTCGACCATACATTAAAAATGGACGGATTCAAAGGATCTATGCATATGGATGTACCTTACTGATAACTCAAGGTTTCTTCACGACCTAATCATCAGATACCGCCACGGCGCCGACGTTAAGGATCAGGTGGCACACGATCACTCGTAGTATGATTCAAGGAATGTGTCTGCGCGTACGTACATATATCTGTGGATTGGCCCTCAAGCCATGGCACGGCTGCACGGCCAGGCTCATTTGCACGCTAGCTGCTCCATTCACCGATCAATCAGGGTGGCCTTGCGACGTACGAATGAATAAACCGCATGTGGCGACTATATAAACAAACTATCGTGAGAATACGAGCACCACATCACCACACGACCATCAGCCACAAATCAATATAGACCGTACTCTTCAGCTTGCGCGCTAGCTCCAGTTTTTCATATCAGGTACAAATCATAAGTTGTAAAGTTTCGAGGGCACACAGCCATAGATGTGGCTCCAGCTCGAGTTGTTGTGGTGATGCTGCCGGCGGCCAGCAGTGCGCTGTTGTCTGTGGCCGCAGACACCATAATTGTGCCATCCCCGCAACCGTTCATCTGGCAGAAGGCGCATGCCACATTCTACGGTGGCGCTGACGCCTCCGATACAATGGGTAATTATTCAAGTCACACAACAACATCTATTTTGTGTGTGCATGCCCGCTTCGTCTTCTTCTTTTTTTATATTAACACTTGTGGTGTATATTATATATTGCAGGTGGTGCATGCGGGTATGGCAACCTCTTCTCCGAAGGATACGGGACACGCACGGTGGCTCTAAGCACCGTGTTGTTCAATGATGGCGCCACGTGCGGGTAGTGCTACAAGATCGCATGTGATCGCAAGCGTGCGGACCCGTTGTTTTGCAAGCCTGACGTGACAGTGACCGTCACGGCCATGAACTTCTGCCCTCCCAACGATGCTCTCCCCAATGATAACGGTGGCTGGTGCAACACGCCAAGGCCGCACTTCGACATGGCCCAGCCGGCCTGGGAGAAGATCGGTGTTTATAAAGGTGGCATCATTCCTCATGTACCAAAGGTATATATGTGCTTCTTACCGGTTCAAAAATTAGTCCAAAGTCACCGGAGCCACATAACTTCAACATTTTCTATGCCACTACCATGGACCTTTGGGCAAACATTTGTTAGCAAATTGCAATTCTAGCGAGCAATGTCTGCTGACCAATTAATTTACCAGGGCAAGTGATGGATTTGTAATAATTAGTTGCATAAAGTGCAACTTATGGTGCTTAAACATGTGTGCGCTGATTGTAGCACTGATCTAATTTTACAATTCAATTTGTTCATACTCACTGTGTAATTTGTGTGGTGTATGTAAGGTCCAGTTCATTCTATCGATTGTGTATTATACAAATTCACTTATATGATGCATTATGTAAATAGATTATGTCATTCTGTTGCTATTTATGATAGGCCGCTAACATATAAACACAGAAAACTATCCATGTAGAAAACTGAAATCATGTATTCCTTTTGAACATGTATAGTTTTACTACAACTATTTTAGGAGTAAGAGACTTGAACAGAAGATATACAATTTCTCTGGCCAGGTCCTTTTTCAGCCTATTTTATTTTAGTTTTAGTTCAAGCCTCCTCTTCGAAGAGAAGAACTTTGTAAGTATCAGTTCTTATTCATATAAAAAAAATCAGTTTTTTTACTGATCGATCAAGCTAACTGCCTACTAGTCTTGAAATAGGGTCACACTTTGCTTTATAGATGGAAGCACAAACCAAAGTATACAGAGAATCTCAAATTGATCGCATAAGTCGTATTCAGAGAATTAGGAAACCTTGGGAAAGCGATAGTTTTATTATCATAGAGTCCCTCTTCGATATGCAAATAAGTTTGCTTTCACACCTCCATGGGGAGATTGTGTCGCAAAGAGTTGTCTATAAGAATGAAGAACTCAGTCTTATCTGTCCATCAACCGGCATCAACAAAACAGACGCACTACAAAATTCAGAATCAGGAGTAGTATGCTCATCTCATGTATGCGAAACTTAGATCTGGCATGCACCATGCGCGTGTTCAAGAATTGTCCATCTTCACATAGGTGCCAATCGCGTCGAGGAATTGGCCAGATCGCGCGTGGAAGCCGATGATCTTGCCACCGGGGCCGGCGTGGAGCGCGAATGGCACGCCGTCCTCCTTCCCGTATGACCCGTAGCTGCGAAGGTTGCTGACAAGCGTCAGCGATCTTATCACGACAGTGTCCTTGAATTGGCCGTAGTGGCCATGGACGCTGGTCAGGTACTCGTCCTGCTGCAGACTGAACTGCACGTGCAAAAACCAAAAAGTAGGTTGAACAGAGAGACCAAGAGTCCAACACTAGTCTCGAGATTGTGGAAATTAATGGCGACGTGATACCTACCGGGGCGGGCTTGCCGCCTTCGCCGCCCCACCTGTCGGTCCACGCTTCCTTGCCCTTCCGCTCGTACATGACGGAAATGGCGTCCACGGCGTTGCCATGGCGGATGATGACCTCGACGATTCGGTTGACATCTGACATGCTCGTCTCCCTAACATTGCCACCGATGCCACCGCAAGGACCCATCCTCACCAACGATCCCTGCATGCATGCATAAGCTTCTGCAAATAAATATTAATCAACACGATCAAATTCCCCATGTTATTGGCGTTCATCTTACCATTGTGCTCTTGCCACTATCACAGATCTTCTTCTTCCCGACGTCATCACCGGTGATGGTGACGGTGACGCTCGCCCGTGATGACGGCAGAACCTTGGGCAAAACAAGCTCGTAGCTGCAGTCACCCGGGGGGCCTTGCTGGAGGAGCACGGCCGGCTGCTCCACGGCGGCTGATGATCCGGCACACGTCTTTTGGTGGTCCGCCTTCTCGTGGTAGAGCATCTTGGTGGCGGCGCAGCCGTGTGGGCAGGCGACACGGACGGATTGCAGGACACGCTCCAAGGCCAAGCAGCGGCCGTAGCTCGTCGGGATGAAGCAGCGGCTGAAGCCGGAGTTGACAAAGCACGACCCGCACCTGTCCTTGTCCGGGAGGTCGCCGTGGCAGGTCGAGCACACGACATGGCCGGCCGCGCACTGTGCGTACGTGACAAATTGTGCAAGTTAGAAAAGAACGACCAAGTAGGTGGAGAAACGCTCCAAAGAACGGCAACATATGTGTGTACCTGGAACACCGGAGGTTCGAGGGGACGAAGACATCTTGGGCAATTCAGAGCCTCCGGATCGACGTCCACGGTGATCATCGTCTCGGAAGTGTCGTTCTTCTCCATCGGTCTGCTTGTTTGATCTTGCAGTGGAGTAGTACAGTGCGTGCTTGTGATCGAGTTGATGGGATGAAGGTTAGGGGGAAGGCCGATCGAATATGTATTTATGGTGATGTGGATCGAAGATGGAGAGGCTCTTGCTTCTTTCGTCTTCCACGTGCGACATTAGTGCTGCATGCATGGCATTATATTGGCAGCAGCACTTCCACCAAATTAAAGACGCCGCGGTAATAATTTGTTTTCCTCCTCGATTGATTCCAGATCCAGAAATAAATAAAAGGGACGTGGGAGGCGAGCTCGTGGTTGAGATGGTTCCTTTTTTTCTTCAAATTTTACAACACTCACTCAACTAGCTAGTTAACCCACCCACCCCCCTGCCCCGCCGTTTCAATCAAACGTACAACTTCAAACATCCATCCATGGACGCCAAACCTTTTCTTTTTCCTTCATTTCTTTCTTTCGAGACCACGCGCCCGCCCGTCGGGGGATGATCCTCAGCATATCGTCGCCGTCCGCCACCATCCAGCGACCCTATCGGACCCAAGGTTGGCATGCCAATCATGCTCACACCTTGCACGCGACAAGACAACTTTTACAGCCGGTCGTCTATCCCTAAAAAAACCGATCGTCTCCCTCATATGCTTCTTTTCTTTTCTGCACCAAGAACAAACAGTGTGACCTCTCTCAAAACACAAAACACAAGGAAACCGCTTAATTTCCGACCCTGAGCGCACCAACACATGACAACAAAATCCAAGCATCGATCCTCTATAACACTAAGCACTCTAGTTTAAAAGAGCCCACATTCAATTGGGGTCTTCAATTGGAATTCGGTCATCTAATTTTGATCGGGTCAAACATTTCTCAAAGATTTATCATTCAATTATTTTATGCTATAGTCTTTGCTTCCTAATTTGTAAGGCCTCACAATTAATTAAGAGTTAATTACTGTTTTAGTACATAAACTTGCAGCGCCGGTACAATTTGATACAAAGACTTGCAAGGTGACTCAACCTGGCCCCTAAACTTGATATGTGGGAACAAATTGATACAACTAGATGATACCCCGCGCGTTGCTGCGAAAATTTATTACATATTTTTCGAGTAACATGCTAGTCCATAAGATGATAATAATTGGATATAATATTACAATACCTCAATATTACTGCAGAAATTTGTATGAATTAGTTGTACCAAAAATGAGGTTAGTATGTTGTGGAAAATTCCTAAAGATCCCACGTGTGTGGCAATGACTGCGACCAAGAATCGGCGACAATATGCATGTTATGCATCTGGAGCAGTTAGCAGAAGGCATAATAAAGTAGAACAAAGTATATCATAGAAAAGAAAGATAAAGGGCATAAATATGATTTCTTCTTTCAAACTCCAAGAAGCTTTTACTCAGTTTTATACATGTAACTAAGAAAATAGTAGTAAAAATAAAATTGGCTGTCAACTTTTCTCAAGAACATCTTCTCAAATCTAAATGCCAGTAGAAGGATCCTTCCTCCTCGACAACACAAATTCTGATTTTTTTTAGAGTAAAGCATACGCCCGACTTTATAAATAAAGCCACCAGGCAGAGTCACGACACAGCCAACCAAACATCACAGAAGTAGAGCAAAGCTTAAGAAGTACGAGTACATGGCAACCAGCCAAACATGGCACGCAGGCCAGCCAAGAGTCCAAAAGAACCGGAGTTTAAGCCATCCTCCTAGATCGCCGCAGCAGGGAAGAAGCCGTAGATCTCATCTTAGATAACATGTCGTCGAAAGCCTCTAAATCCACTTCCTTAGTCAATGATCTCCACTGCTGCAAAAAGACATTGGCTTTAAATAAGCAATTCACAGGGTTAGCCGGGAAAATATGTTCGATAGTGAACTTGTTTCTAGTAGTCCACAGCGACCAACAAATCGCTGCCCAACCAACCCAGAATACCCTCTTAGACCGGCCTGATAAAGTACTGACACAGCGCCGCAAGTCCTCGAAAGAAGATGGATTCCAATTAACATGAAGCCAAAGTCTAATACAACTCCAAAGGAATTTAGCCAAAGAGCAATGAAAAAATATGTGCTCGTTGTTTTCAAGAGCCCCACATAGAGCGCATCTATCAGATCCCGGCCCGTTCCTCTTCCTAATTTGATCAGCCGCAGGGAGTTTACGACGGAAAGCTTGCCACAAGAAAAATTTTATCTTAGGAGGGATACGTGCCGACCAAATATCCTTGAATTTCACTGTACGGGCACCCGAGATAAGTTTGGCGTACGCGGATTTAACTAAGAAAGCCCCGAAGCAGAGTGGGGCCAGACAACCGAGTCATCTTCCTCCGAGAGCAAGGGGAAGCAGGCAGTAAGATGTTGCCAATCATCCAACTCCACAGGAGAAAGGGTTCACCGGAAGTCAAGGTCCCAATTGTGAGCCGAGAGCTCAGAGATAGAGATCTCAGGAGCAGCGCAATACGAGAACAGGGTCGGGTAGGCCACCACGAGAGTGGTATCCCCAACCCACCAATCTAACCAAAAGCGAGTGGATTTACCATTCCGAACTACAAACTTAATGAGGGACCGGAAAATCGGGCGAACTTTACCAAGCTGACGCCAAAACTGAGAACCACCAGAGGAAGAGGCGAACATGGGGCTCGAGGAGGGGAAGTACTTAGCTTTGAGAAGAGAAAGCCAGGTGGGGCGCTCCTCGAGGAACATAATTTTCCACCACCATTTTATCATGAGGCACTTGTTCATGACCATCGTGTTAATGATGCCTAGGCCCCCCATGTTCTTAGGCCTACAAATTAGATCCCACTTAACCATCCTATATTTGCGTTTATTGTCAGAGGAGTTCCAGTAAAAAGCACCCCTATGCTTGTCGAAACCAGCGTGAGTCCCTCCAGACAGGAGATAAAAGCCCATTAGAAACATCGGAAGGGAGGAGAGGCACGCAGTAGTGAGGGCGACCTTGCCCGCCTGGGAATTATAACGGCCTCTCCATGGCAGGACTCTGTTCCCTACTTTAGTCACTGTCGGGGCAAAGTCTTTTGCCAATAGCTTGAGAGGGGAGATTGGGAGGCCCAGGTATTTGAAAGGATAAGAACCAAGGGAGCAGTTCAGAAGATGCGCCACTCTCTGAGCTTCAGAGTCTGGTACCCCAGTCACAATTACTTCGCTCTTTGAAAAGTTAATTTTAAGACCCGATAGCGCCTCGAAGCATAGGAGAAGGAACTTCAGGTTCGTGAGGCTGGCCTCATTAAGTTCAACCATAATAATGGTGTCGTCCGCGTATTGAAGGTGAGTGATGCCATTGGGGATCAAGTGAGAGCTAACAGGTGTAATGTGACCAGCACTATCTGCTCGAGAAAGGATATGAGAAAGAGCATCCGCAACGAAGTTAAAGAGAAGGGGGGACGCCGGATCTCCTTGTCTAAGGCCCCTACCGTTAGCAAAGAAATTACTAATCTGTCCATTAACCGCCACAGCCGTGTGCCCTCCCGAAACGAGCTGCATAAGACGGTGAACCACCGCTCCCTCGAAGCCTTTAGCAAGAAGAACTTGGCGAAGAAAATTCCAGCTCACCGAGTCATAAGCCTTCTCGAAATCAAGTTTAAGAACCACTGCCTTAGTGCCCTTGGTCCGCGGGTCATGGAAAATCTCATGCAAGCAAAGAACACCATCCAGAATAAATCTACCCTTTATGAATGCCGATTGGAAAGGACTGATGACGCGATGGGCGATCGGAGACAGCCTAGTAGCCAGGCCCTTAGCCGGGATCTTCGCGAAGTTGTTAATTAAGGCAATGGGCCTAAACTGGGTGATCAAGTCAGCACCTTTGACCTTAGGGATGAGAGTGAACACCGCGTAATTCAATCTAGAGATGTCAACAGTTCCCAGCCAAAAGCCTTGTGTAATTGCCTGAATGAGGCCTTTTAACTGAGGCCGGAACTTCCTAAAGAAAGGAATGGAGAAACCGTCAGGCCCGGAAGCCGCGTTAGAATTGGCAGTTCGGATCGCATCGAAAATCTCCTCTTCAGAAGGGGGAATCATCAATCCCTCATTTTCATCGCTCGAAACATGTTCCAGGGGAGACCAAAAGGTAGGCGCCAACCTAAAACCCAGCTCTGGTTGAGCAGATAAGAGAGTAGAGAAGAAATGAACCACGTGACGCATAATCACAAATTGATCAGAGACCCTGACGCCCTCGATAAGGAGGCTATCGATCAGACATCTCCGACGTCTACCATTTGCTATGGCAAAGAAGTAGGCCGTGGGCGAGTCACCCTTTAAAGTCCAATTAATAGTGCCTCTTTGCTTCCAATACACTTCCTCCTGATGATGAATACCCAAAAGTGCCTCTTCAAGACCATAACGGATCTGCCACTCGGCCGAGGAGAGGCCTAAGTTGTCCGCACGAGCATCAAGCACCTCTATTTGAGCAGCCAACCTAACTTTGTCATGTCTTGACTCAGCAAAGTGATTTTTAGACCAACCCCGAAGGAATCTACGAAGAAAATAGGAGCATTGATGCCAGTCGTGTCGGGGAACGTAGCAGAAATTCAAAATTTTCTACGCATCACCAAGATCAATCTATGGAGTTTACTAGCAACGAGAGGGAAGGAGTGCATCTACATACCCTTGTAGATCGCGAGCGGAAGCGTTCAAGAGAACGGGGTTGATGGAGTCGTACTCGTCGTGATCCAAATCACCGATGATCCTAGCGCCGAACGGACGGCACCTCCGCGTTCAACACACATACGGAGCAGCGAAGTCTCCTCCTTCTTGATCCAGCAAGGGGGGAGGAGAGGTTGATGGAGATCTAACAGCACGACGGCGTGGTGGTGGAAGTAGCGGGATTCCAACAAGGCTTCGCCAAGCGCTGCGAGAGGAGGGAGATGTGTCACGGGAGGGAGAGGGAGGCGCCAGGGCTTAGGTGTTGCTGCCCTCCCTCCCCCCCCCCCCCCCCACTATATATAGGGCCAAGGGAGAGGGGGGGCACAGCCTTGGCCCTTCCTCCAAGGAAGGGTGCGGCCAGGGAGGAGTCCATCCTCCCCAAGGCACCTCGGAGGTGCCTTCCCCCTTTAGGACTCTCCCTTTATCTTATCTCTTGGCGCATGGGCTTCTTGGGGCTGGTTCCCTTGGCC